>NW_022141867.1:0-22199 GCF_007565055.1 Rhinopithecus roxellana | reverse complement strand
ACCCCCAAACATCATTGAGGGCCCCACCTAGATAAAAAACCTGGAATCTTCTACTCAAAGACCCCCAAACATGAAGGTAGGGTCTAGTTATACCCCATCCCAGTGGGTATAACTGGCCAGTGGGTGAAGAGTCAGGAGACAGCACTCTTTCAATTACTTCTCACTGTCTTGCTCCCGATTGCATCTTCTTCCAAAATATTTGTGTCTTAAATTTGGATTTTTAGTCCAGGCGAGGTGGCTCATGCCTGTAATCCCAGCACTTTGGGAGGCCAAGGTGGGTGGAAGAGCTGAGGTCAGGAGTTCAAAACCAGCCTGGCCAACATACTGAAACTCTGTCTCTACTAAAAATACAAAAAGATTAGCCGGGAATGGTGGTACATGCCTGTAATCCCAGCTATCTGGGAGGCTAAGGCAGGAGAATCGCTTGAACCTGGGAGGCAGAGGTTGCAGTGAACTGAGATCGTAGCACTGCACTCCAGTCTGGGTGATAGAACGAGATTCCATCTCAAAAAAAAAAAAATTCTTTTTTTTTTAATTTTTGGGAGCTAGACATTTCCCAACCTTATTCTTGGGTCACATCCTAACCATATCCACCTCCACCAGGGAACATATGGTAGCCCCATACCTTATAGCCTGAATGGAGCACAGTCACAGAGGAAAAAGAATGTTTGAATTATTACGCCCCCACACCCGGCCACATAGTATTTGTGTCCCTGCAAAACATGTTATCTCTGTTCTGGGGTTCCCATCCCCCTTCATGTCAGAGAGATACATATTTGTCTTGATCTGTGTCTTCAGAGATCTCCTTCCCAGTGCATTGTGTTGAGGTTGTGTCTGCAGCCCCAACTGCCTGCCCGAGGAAAAGTGAGTACAATTCAGTCCCCATTCACTAGGGCTCCTATTTAATCTCACAGCCTCTATATCCCAGGAAGCTGACTAACTGGGGAAGATTCTCCACCCACCTGGAATAGGTTGCAGGTGGATTTTACACAATGGAATTGGGCAGGGGTGGGTTGGAACATGGCCCAAAGTGTTGGGCGATCATTATCCTGTGACTTGACACGGTTCTATGCTCCGTCTCACAGCCTGAGAGAGAGAAAAAAAATTTAGTCCACTTTAGTCCAGCTGCATTGTCATCAAAGGAGACTTCACTCAGCAACTTGATATTGGGAGGTCGGCGTCCTCTTCCTTTCAGCCCCCCCACCCCCAGCACAGAGCTGCAGGCTGCCGGTTATCCTCTCACAACTCCAGGGTGATTGGCAAGTTTAGGCAGCAACTGCCGTTAATAGCAGAAAGAGAGTTGGGAAGAGGGAGTCAGGGGCCCAGTGCATGTAGGTGTGTGGGTGGGAGAAGGGTGCAAAGGTGATAAGAGGAGAAGAAGACTGGCATAAGGCTTAGGTCTGGCATCATTAAGACCTAGTGGAACCTGGTATGGGATGGGGGCTTCAAGAGGGTCTTTCTCTTGGTGGGATGGTTCTCTGATCACCTGTCACTCCATCAGTGAAGGCGGGTCCCCCGCTCTAAACAGTATGAGATGGTGATCACATGACACCTGACACTGAACGATGAGTGAATTCACATAAATTGTGTCACCTATACTCACAGCCTGAGGGAGGAGGTCGTATGCCTGCAGTCACCCACGGGGTTCCACTTGGGAGCAGGGTGAACCAGCAGAGGCTGTGGAAGGCAGGCTTTGTATTAGGATGGTGCAGAGTAATTGTGTTTTTTGCCATTAAAAGTACTGTCAAAATCGCAATTACTTTTGCACCAAGCTAATAGTAAAAGAGGGTGAGATGCCCCCTGACTCCCGCCGGAAGATGTGATTAGCTTTTTTGTGTGGGCTGGCAGGGACTTGAGACTCATAGGTTAAGAACTGATGGGTGCAGCTGATCTGATAATAGAGGAACTAGCCAGGTGGGGAGCCTCTCCTACCTGGTGGGAGCACATCCGAAAGCAGAACTCAGGTCAGATCTTTGGGGCTGTGAGCACTTGAAAGCACTTCAAGGAAGCTCTTGAAATTTTAGGCCTTACAATACAAATGGACCAAATGCCTTTGCCTAGCCTCTTTCTGTGGGATCCCTCCTTCCCTTGTTGTAGGGATCCCTTGGTTCATAGAAATCATAGGGCAACTAGCAGATTTTCATGCCTATATCTGCCCATGGTACACATTGAGGCTGATTTGCTTCTAAACAATACTTCAACCAACACTCATGTGGCAGGCATTCATGAGTGCAGGGAGAGTTCACTGTGAGGACCTGGTAGGTGGGTAGTAGTGGATGAGGTCACAATCTGGATGGAACTTGAAGAGTATCCAATTTCATTCCTAAAGCAACCTTTTGAAATAGGTGCCTTCCTGGACCTGCCAAAAGGAACCTATGGTATTTGTGTTAACATCTGCCCAGGAGACAACCTGTCCAGGGGAAAGAGATGCCAAGCAATGGCTGTGGCCATGTGTGCAAAGTTGTTTCTGAACAAGTCAAAGCCAGCTCCTGAGATGCTCCCCGGGAAAACGACACATTGGTCTTCCTTGGATAACCACAGCGAAGCAGGAATTGTTTTGACTATTCCAGGATTCCTGCCTGCCTTATCTGAGCTTTTCTGTTTTCCTGGCTTCCCTGAACCACGCTTAGAAGCACGCTAAGCAGTTAGAAGAGATAGCTTGATCCTGGACTAGCCCAATTGTCCATACAGCTGTCCATCTTCTATTGGACTTTTGGGCTTATTTCAGCCTGACAACGGGTGGGTGATGGGCAGGAGAGAAGAAAAGGGACCAGCAATCACGGGCAGCTGCTATGTGTTACGTGCCTAAATACAAGAAGAATATGAAAGGTCACCATCCTCAAGTGCTTTCAGTCTAGTTAGGGAGTAGAGCCATAAACAAATTAAAAAGCAGGCAACAAGGGAACAGAGATTCCGGAAGCAGTGGCAGAGCCAGCAACTTTACCAAGAAGAGTCTTCAGAGAGGAAATAATATCTGAGCTAGATCTTGACAAAGAGCGGGAGTTAACAGAGAGGAGGACAAGCCAAGCAGAGGAAGCAGCAGTCACATTGCCCTGGATGAGCCAAAGTCGTAGAGATTTAGAGCAGGGGAGGATGTGGCAAGCACTCCCCACAGGGTAGTGGCAGGGAGAAATCTGGAAGAGGAGGATCAAAACAGAGTCTGAAGCACCTTAAACACCCTACTTGGATTCGAATGGGCACCATGGTAGGTGTTTAAGCAGGGATGGCTCATGATAAATTCTGTATTTATGTCAACAGCAGTGATATCCATGCAGGTGGAGGCACAGACCTTTATAAGAGTTGCAGGTCACTTCTTCAGAAGATTCTTCACCCATCCCCAAGCCCTGGTTGTTCTTCATCCTCGGAACTACAAACCTGGAAGAAATAGCCTTATTTTAATTACTCAATTTCGGAATTTCCACAGGTAAACTTCTATCTAGAAATCTTAATCCTAAAAATGCTTATCCAGAATAACTGTTCTGGCATTATCACTCTGAGTCTTTACACTATGTAGTCTCTAAGGGGCCCTTTCTGGACTGTGACATATAAGTAGCATAAAAGTCGCATAAAATAAAGGCCCATGTATGTAGAGCAATTCTGGGGATTCTAAGAAGACAAGTCCCTCAGTCCCTTCCTACATCCTTAGTGGCCTCTGAATATTACTGCCATCTGTGTAAGGGTGAGGGGGGCTTGCCCTCTGCTTAGCCTCCACGGGAGGAGGAAGATTGTATTAGTGTTTTCATTAATATGCTGCTAATAAAGACATACCTGAAACTGGGTAAATTATTTTAAAAAGGATTAATGGACTCAGTTCCACATGGCTGAGGAGGCCTCACAATTATGATGGAAGGTGAAGGAGGAGCAAAGGAACGTCTTACATGTGGGAGGCAAGAGAGAATGAGAGTCGGGTGAAAGGGGTTTCCCTTATAAACCCTCAGATCTCATGAGACATACTCACTAAAGTATGGGGAAACCACCTCCCTGACTCAATTATCTCCCACTGGGTCCCTCCTACAACTGTGGGAATTATGGGAGCTACAATTCAGATGAGATTTGGGTGGGGACACAGCCAAACAATATCAAAGATGTAGGGTAGACTGGGGAGCACCAAAAGGTGGGAGTCAGAGTTGGGTCGTAGAGAAGGAAGGAAGAAGTTGGCTACCTGCGGAGGCTCACACTATAATCCCAGCACTGTGGGAGGCTGAGGCAAGCAGATCACTTGAGGTCAGGAGTTTGAGACCAGCCTGGCCAACATGGTGAAACCACATCTACTAAAAACACACAAAATTAGCCAGGCTGATAACGCGTGCCTGTAGTCCCAGCTACTCGGGAGTTGAGACAGGAGAATTGCTTGAACCTGGGAGTAGGCCGCAATGAGCCAAGATCGCACCACTGCACTCCAGCCTGGGTAACAGGCTGCCACCATACCCAGCCTGAATACTGATTTTTATTGTTTTCAGATAGTCTGGAAATCAGCAAACCACAGCCCACAGGCCAAATCCAAGCCACCTCCTGGTTTGCACATCCCATGAGCTAAACTGATCTCTGCATTTTAAAATGTTTAAAATACAAACAACACTATACTAATAATATTTGGTGATAGTAAGATAATATGAAATTCAAATTTTAGTGCTTGTAAAGTTTCATTTGAACTAACTACATTAATTACTTTCCATATCTTCCATGGCTGCTTTTGAGTCACAATGTCAGACTTAAGGAGTCACAACAAAGACTGAATGGCCTGTGAAGCCCTATCTACTTCCTTCCCTTCACAGAAAAAGTTTGTTGACCCCTAGTCTGGATCCAGCAAATGAAAAAAAGATATAATTTCAGAAAACTACATTGTATGATATAACAAAAATGGATAAATGGGTTTTCTATCTCCCCAGTAACATTTTTTAATCCTTCCCTTCTTCCCACAAAAAAGATTTATAATTAAAAAATATAAAAAGTCACTCTGAAAACAAAACAAACAGAAAGTCAGTCACAGATCAGAAAACAGACCAAATATGTATCCTAGTTTTAATTCAAATATGTATCGGCCCAAATATACATTCCAAATGATCTTGACCTTAACCAAGCATTAAATTAAAATATTTTATGTCTATTTTTTATACCTATAACTATTACGTCTACGTTTTATACCTACATCTAATATATCTATTATGTCTATATTTTATACGTATACTATTTATCTATTATGTCTGTATTTTTACCTATATCTACTATATCTATGTCTATATTTATCCCTCTATCTATTATATCTATTATGTCTATTTTTATAATTCTGTCAGTTATATCTATATGTCTATATTTTATAAGTCTATTATATCTATTATGCCTATATTTTTATACCTATATCTATTATATCTATTATGTCTATATTTTATATCTATATTATTATGTGTTTATATCTATTTTTTATACCTATATATCTTAAATATATTATGTCTATATTGTATACCTATATCTATTAACTCTATATTTTATACCTATATTTATTATATCTATTATGTCTATATTATACCTATATCAATTATGTCTATATTTTATACCTATATCTATTATGTCTATTTAATACCTATATCTATTATGTCTATATTTTATACCTACATATATGATCTATTATGTCTATATTTTATCTATTATATCTATTATATCTATTATGTCTATATTTTATACCTATATCTATTGTTTCTATTATTTCTATATTTTATACATATATCTTTTGCATGTATTATGTCTATATTTTATACCGATATCTATTATATCTATAATGTCTATACTTTAAAACTGTATGTATTATGTCTATATTTTATACCTGTATTGATTATATATATTATGTCTATACTTTATACCTGTATCTATTATATCTCTTATGTCTATATTTTTTACCTATATCTTATATCTATTATATTAATATTTTATAGCTATATTTCTTATGTCTATATTTTATACCTATATCGATGATATCTATTATGTCTAATTTATACCTATATCTATTATACACCTTCTGTCTTATTTATACCTATATCTATTATATATAATATGTCTATATTTTATACCTATATCTAATATGTCTTTATTTTATGCCAATTCTATTTATCTATTATAGTCTATATATTGTATCTTTATCTATTAAATCTATTATGATGTCTATAAATTATTCCTACATCTATTAGATCTATTAGTCTATATTTTATACCTATATATATTATATCCACTATTTCTATATTTTATAACTATATCTATTATAATCGTATTTGATACCTATATCCATGATATCTATATCTATATTTTATACCTATATCTATTATATCTATTAATGTCTATATTTTATATCTATATCTATTTTATCTATTATATCTATATTTTATACCTACATCTATTAAAACTCTATTTTATACCTATATCTATTATATCTATTATATCTATATTTTCTACCTATATATATTAGGTCTATTGTGTCTATATATTTATCTATTGCATCTATTTTTATACCTATATCTATAATATCTATATTTCACACCTATATCTATTATATCTATGTCTATATTTTATACCTATATCTATTATGTCTATATTTTATACCTATATCTATTATATCAACTATAAGTATATTTTATAGGTATATGTATTATATCTATTATGGCTATATTTTATACCTATATCTATTATACCTATTATGTCTATATTTTATACCTATACCTATAATATTTATATTTCATACCTATATCTATTTTATCTGTTATATTTATATTTTATAACTATATCTATTATATCTATATTTTATACCTGTATCAATTATAAGTATTTTATCTATATTTTATACCTATATCTATTATATGTATATTTTATACCTATATCTGTTATATCTATTTTGTCTATATTTTATAACTGTATGTATTATATCTATTATGTGTATGTTTTATACCTATATCTATTATATCTATTTTGTCTATAGCTATTATACCTATTATGTCTGTATTTTATAACTGTATCTAATATCTATTGTCTATATTTTATACGTCTATCTATTATATCTTTTATGTCTATATTTTATAGCTTTATCTATTATATCTATTAGGTCTATATTTTATCCCTCTATTACATCTATTAAGTTTATATTTTATACCTCTATCTACTATATCTATTATGTCTTTATTTCATTCCTCTATCTATTATATCTATTATATCTATTTTGTCTATATTTTATACCTCTATCTGTTATATCGATTATGTCTAAATTTAATACGTTATCTATTATATCTTTTTTGTCTATATTTTATACCTATATCTATATATCTATCATGTCTATAATTTATACCTCTATTATATCTATTATGTCTATATTTTATACCTCTATCTATTATGTCTATTATATCAATTATGTTTATTTTTATACCTCTATTCATTATATCTATTTTGTCTATATTTTATCACTTTATATAATTTCTATTATGTCTATATTTTAACCCTATGTCTATCATGTCTATATTTTATACCTATATCCATTATATATATTATGTCTATATTTTATACCTGTATCTATTATGTCTATATTTTATAGCTATATCTATTATATCTACTTTGTCTATATTTTATACCTCTATCTATTATATCTATTATATCTATATTTTATACCTATATCTATTATGTCTATATTAAATGCTTATATCTATTATATCTACTATGTCTATATTTTATACCTATATATATTCTATCTATTATGTCTATATTTTATACCAATATCTATTAGATCTATTATGTCTGTATATATTGTATCTATTATGACTATCTGTTATACCTATATCTATTATATCTACTGTATATATTTTAGAGCAATATCTATTGTATCTATTTTGTGTATATTTTATACCTCTATCTATTATATCTCTTATGTCTATATTTTATACCTCAATCTATTATATATATTATGTCCATATTTTATACCTCTATTACATATATTATGTTTATATTTTATACCTCTATCTATTATATCTATTATGTCTACATTTTTTTTTTTTTTTTTTTTTTGAGACGGAGTCTCGCTCTGTCGCCCAGGCTGGAGTGCAGTGGCCGGATCTCAGCTCACTGCAAGCTCCGCCTCCCGGGTTCACGCCATTCTCCTGCCTCAGCCTCCCGAGTAGCTGGGACTACAGGCGCCCGCCAGGTCGCCCGGCTAGTTTTTTGTATTTTTTTTTTTTTTTTTTTAGTAGAGACGGGGTTTCACCATGTTAGCCAGGATGGTCTCGATCTCCTGACCTCGTGATCCGCCCGTCTCGGCCTCCCAAAGTGCTGGGATTACAGGCTTGTATGTCTACATTTTTTACCTCTATATATTATATCTATATTTTTTAACTATATCTATTATATGTGTTATGTCTATATTTTATACCTATATCTATTATATCTGTCTATATCTATTCTATTATGTGTATATTTTATACGTATATCTATATCTTTTATGTCTATATTTTATACCTATATCTATTATATCTCTTATATCTATATTTTATACCTATATCTATTATATCTATTATGTCTATATTGTTTACCTATATCTATTATATCTGTTATGTCTATATTTTATACCCTTATCTATTATATCTGTTATGTCTATATTTTAAAAAACCCATTTCTATTATATCTGTTATGTCTATAGTTTATACCTATATCTATTATATCTATTATGTCTATATTTTATACCTATATATCATATATATTATGTCTATATTTAGACGTATATCTATTATATCTATTATGTCTATATTTTATACCTATATCTATTGTATCTATTATGTCTATATTTTATACCTGTATATTTTGGTATGTATTATGTCTATATTTCATACGATATCTATTATATCTATTACGTCTATACTTTATACATATATCTATTATGTCTATATTTTATACCTGTATCGATTATATTTATTAATGTCTATATTTTATACCTTTATCTATTATATCTCTTATGTCTATATTTTTTTACCTATATCTATTATATCCATTATGTTTATAATTTTATGCCTATATCTCTTATGTCTATATTTATAAATATATCGATTATATCTATTAGTCTAATTTATACCTATATCGATATACCACTATGTCTATATTTTATATCTAGATCTATTGTATCTAGTATGTCTATATTTTATACCTATATCTATTATGTCTAAATTTTATGCCAATATCTATTATAATATTATATCTATATTTTATATCTTTATCTATTATATCTATTATGTCTAGATTTTTATTCCTATATCTATTATATCTGTTAAGTCTATATTTTATACCTATATTATACCACTATATCATATTTTATACCTATCTATTATATCTGCATTTGAAACCTATATCCATTATGTCTATATCATATTTTATACCTATATCTATTATATCTGTAGTTATACCTGTATCTATTATATCTATTATGTCTATATTTATCCCTCTATGTATTATATCTTTTATGTATATTTTTTTTTATACTTTATGTTCTAGGGTACATGTGCATAACCTGCAGGATTGTTACTCATGTATACTTATGCCATGTTGGGTGCTGCACCCATCACTCGTCAGCAACCATCATTCGTCGTTTATATCATGTATAACTCCCCAATGCGATCCCTCCCTCCTCCACCCTCCCCCCTCCACATAATAGGCCGCAGTGTGTGATGTTCCCCTTCCCGAGTCCAATTTTATATCTCTATCAAATTTATCTATTATGTCTATATTTATACCTGTATTATATCTATTATGTCTATATTTTATACCTATATCTATTATATCTACTTTGTCTATATTTCAATATCTATATCCAATATGTCTATTATGTCTATATTTTATACTATATATATTATATCATTATGTCTATATTGTATACCTACATCAATTAAGATATATTTTATACCTATATTGATTATATCTATTATGTCTTATTGTATACCTATAATCTATTATGTCTATATTTTATACCTATATCTGTTATGTCTATATTTATACCTATATCTATTATGTCTATATTTAATACCTATATCTATTATATCTATTAGGTCTATATTTTATACATATATCTATTATGTCTATATTGTGTACCTATATCTATTATATCTATCAGATTTATATTTTATCATTATATCAATTATATCTATATTTTACATGTATATCTATTATATCTATATTTTACATGTATATCTATTATATCTATTATATGTATATTTTATACCTATATCTATTATATCTATATTTATACCTTTATGTATTATATCTTTTTTTTTTTTTTTTTTTTTTTTTTTTTTTTTTTTTTTTTTTTTTTTTTATTATACGTTCAGTTCTAGGGTACATGTGCATAACGTGCAGGTTTGTTACATATGTATACTTATGCCATGTTGGTGTGCTGCACCCATCAACTCGTCAGCACCCATCAATTCATCATTTATATCATGTATAACTCCCCAATGCAATCCCTCCCTCCTCCCCCCTCCCCCCTCCCCATGATAGGCCCCTGTGCGTGATGTTCCCCTTCCCGAGTCCAAGTGATCTCATTGTTCAGTTTCCACCTATGAGTGAGAACATGCGGTGTTTTGGTTTTCTGTTCTTGTGATAGTTTGCTAAGAATGATGGTTTCCAGCTGCATCCATGTCCCTACAAAGGACGCAAACTCATCCTTTTTTATGGCTGCATAGTATTCCATGGTGTATATGTGCCACATTTTCTTAATCCAGTCTGTCACAGATGGACATTTGGGGTTGATTCCAAGTCTTTGCTATTGTGAATAGTGCCGCAATAAACATACGTGTACATGTGTCTTTGTAGTAGAATAATTTATAATCCTTTGGGTATATACCCAGTAGTGGGATGGCTGGGTCATATGGTACATCTAGTTTCTAGATCCTTGAGGAATTGCCATACTGTTTTCCATAATGGTTTGAACTAGTTTACAATCCCACCAACAGTGTAAAAGTGTTCCTATTTCTCCACATCCTCTCCAACACCTGTTGTTTCCTGACTTCCTAATGATTGCCATCTAACTGGTGTGAGATGGTATCTCATTGTGGTTTTGATTTGCATTTCTCTGATGGCGAGTGATGATGAGCATTTTTTCATGTGTCTGTTGGCTGTATGAATATCTTCTTTTGAGAAATGTCTGTTCATATCCTTTCCCCACTTTTTGATGGGGTTGTTTGTTTTTTTCTCGTATATTTGTTTGAGTTCTTTGTAGATTCTGGATATTAGCCCTTTGTCAGATGAGTAGGTTGCAAAAATTTTCTCCCATTCTGTAGGTTGCCTGTTCACTCTGATGGTAGTTTCTTTTGCTGTGCAAAAGCTCTTTAGTTTAATTAGATCCCATTTGTCAATTTTGGCTTTTGCTGCCGTTGCTTTTGGTGTTTTAGACATGAAGTCCTTACCCATGCCTATGTCCTGGATGGTACTACCTAGATTTTCTTCTAGGGTTTTTATGGTATTAGGTCTAACATTTAAGTCTCTAATCCATCTTGAATTAATCTTCATATAAGGGGTAAGGAAAGGATCCAGTTTCAGCTTTCTACTTATGGCTAGCCAATTTTCCCAGCACCATTTATTAAATAGGGAATCCTTTCCCCATTTCTTGTTTCTCTCAGGTTTGTCAAAGATCAGATGGCTGTAGATGTGCGGTATTATTTCTGAGGACTCTGTTCTGTTCCATTGATCTATATCTCTGTTTTGGTACCAGTACCATGCTGTTTTGGTGACTGTAGCCTTGTAGTATAGTTTGAAGTCAGGTAGCGTGACGCCTCCAGCTTTGTCCTTTTGACTTAGGATTGTCTTGGCAATGCGGGCTCTTTTTTGGTTCCATATGAACTTTAAAGCAGTTTTTTTCCAATTCTGTGAAGAAACTCATTGGTAGCTTGATGGGGATGGCATTGAATCTAGAAATAACCTTGGGCAGAATGGCCATTTTCACGATATTGATTCTTCCTATCCATGAGCATGGTATGTTCTTCCATTTGTTTGTGTCCTCTTTGATTTCACTGAACAGTGGTTTGTAGTTCTCCTTGAAGAGGTCCTTTACATCCCTTGTAAGCTGGATTCCTAGGTATTTTATTCTCTTTGAAGCAATTGTGAATGGAAGTTCATTCCTGATTTGGCTCTCTGCTTGTCTGGTGTATAAGAATGCTTGTGATTTTTGCACATTAATTTTGTATCCTGAGCCTTTGCTGAAGTTGCTTATCAGCTTAAGGAGATTTTGGGCTGAGACGATGGGGTTTTCTAAATATACAATCATGTCATCTGCAAACAGGGACAATTTGACTTCTTCTTTTCCTAACTGGATACCCTTGATTTCGTTCTCTTGCCTGATTGCCCTAGCCAGAACTTCCAACACTATGTTGAATAGGAGTGGTGAGAGAGGGCATCCCTGTCTTGTGCCAGTTTTCAAAGGGAATTTTTCCAGTTTTTGCCCATTCAGTATGATATTAGCTGTGGGTTTTGTCATAAATAGCTCTTATTATTTTGAGGTACGTTCCATCAATACCGAATTTATTGAGCGTTTTTAGCATGAAGGGCTGTTGAATTTTGTCAAAAGCCTTTTCTGCATCTATTGAGACAATCATGTGGTTCTTGTCTTTGGTTCTGTTTATATGCTGGATTACGTTTATTGATTTGCGAATGTTGAACCAGCCTTGCATCCCAGGGATGAAGCCCACTTGATCATGGTGGATAAGCTTTTTGATGTGCTGCTGAATCCGGTTTGCCCAGTATTTTATTGAGAATTTTTGCATCAATGTTCATCAGGGATATTGGTCTAAAATTCTCTTTTTTTGATGTGTCTCTGCCAGGCTTTGGTATCAGGATGATGTTGGCCTCATAAAATGAGTTCGGGAGGATTCCCTCTTTTTCTATTGATTGGAATAGTTTCAGAAGGAATGGTACCAGCTCCTCCTTGTACCTCTGGTAGAATTCAGCTGTGAATCCATCTGGTCCTGGACTTTTTTTGGTGGGTAGGCTATTAATTGTTGCCTCAATTTCAGAGCCTACTATTGGTCTATTCAGGGATTAAACTTCCTCCTGGTTTAGCCTTGGGAGAGTGTAAGTGTCCAGGAATTTATCCATTTCTTCTAGATTTTCTAGTTGATTTGCGTAGAGGCGTTTATAGTATTCTCTGATGGTAGTTTGTATTTCTGTGGGGTCAGTGGTGATATCCCCTTTATCATTTTTTATTGCATCTATTTGATTCCTCTCTCTTTTCTTCTTTATTAGCCTTGCTAGCGGTCTGTCAATTTTGTTGATCTTTTCAAAAAACCAACTCCCGGATTCATTGATTTTTTGGAGGGTTTTTTGTGTCTCTATCTCCTTCAGTTCGGCTCTGATCTTAGTTATTTCTTGCCTCTGCTAGCTTTTGAATGTGTTTGCTCTTGCCTCTCTAGTTCTTTTAATTGTGATGTTAGAGTGTCCATTTTAGATCTTTCCTGCTTTCTCTTGTGGGCATTTAGTGCTATAAATTTCCCTCTACACACTGCTTTAAATGTGTCCCAGAGATTCTGGTATGTTGTATCTTTGTTCTCATTGGTTTCAAAGAACATCTTTATTTCCGCTTTCATTTCGTTATGTACCCAGTAGTCATTCAGGAGCAGGTTGTTCAGTTTCCATGTAGTTGAGCGGTGTTTGATTGAGTTTCTTAGTCCTGAGTTCTAGTTTGATTGCACTGTGGTCTGAGAGACAGTTTGTTATAATTTCTGTTCTTTACATTTGCTGAGGAGTGCTTTACTTCCAATTATGTGGTCAATTTTGGAATAGTGCGATGTGGTGCTGAGAAGAATGTATATTCTGTTGATTTGGGTGGAGAGTTCTATAGATGTCTATTAGGTCCGCTTGGTGCAAGAGATGAGTTCAATTCCTGGATATCCTTGTTAACTTTCTGTCTCGTTGATCTGTCTAATGTTGACAGCGGAGTGTTGAAGTCTCCCATTATTATTGTATGGGAGTCTAATTCTCTCTGTAAGTCTCTAAGGACTTGCTTTATGAATCTGGGTGCTCCTGTATTGGGTGCATATATATTTAGGAGAGTTAGCTCTTCCTGTTGAATTGATCCCTTTACCATTATGTAATGGCCTTCTTTGTCTCTTTTGATCTTTGATTGTTTAAAGTCTGTTTTATCAGAGACAAGGATTGCAACCCCTGCTTTCTTTTGTTCTCCATTTGCTTGGTAGATCTTCCTCCATCCCTTTATTTTGAGCCTATGTGTGTCTCTGCATGTGAGATGGGTCTCCTGAATACAGCAGACTGATGGGTCTTGACTCTTTATCCAGTTTGCCAGTCTGTGTCCTTTTAATTGGAGCATTTAGTCCATTAACATTTAAGGTTAATATTGTTATGTGTGAACTGGATCCTGCCATTATGATATTAACTGGTTATTTTGCTCGTTAGTCGATGCAGTTTCTTCTCCTAGCCTCGATGGTCTTTACATTTTGGCATGTTTTTGTGATGGCTGGTACCGGTTCTTCGTTCCATGTTTAGGGCTTCCTTCAGGGTCTCTTGTAAGGCAGGCCTGGTGGTGACAAAATCTCTAAGCATTTGCTTATCTGTAAAGGATTTTATTTCTCCTTCACTTATGAAACTTAGTTTGGCTCGATATGAAATTCTAGGTTAAAATTCTTTTCTTTAAGAACGTTGAAATATTGGCCCCCACCTCTCTTCTGGCTTGTAGAGTTTCTGCCGAGAGATCTGCTGTTATTCTGATGGGCTTCCCTTTGTGGGTTACCCGACCTTTCTCTCTGGCTGCCCTTAAGATTTTTTCCTTCATTTCAACTTTGGTGAATCTGGCAATGATGTGTCTTGGAGTTGCTCTTCTGGAGGAGTATCTTTGTGGCGTCTCTGTATTTCCTGAAATTTGAATGTTGTCCTGCCCTACTAGGTTGGGGAAGTTCTCCTGGATGATATCCTGAAGAGTGTTTTCCAACTTGGTTCCATTTTCCCCCTCACTTTCAGGCACCCCAATCAGACGTAGATTTGGTCTTTTACGTAATCCCATACTTCTTGCAGGCTTTGCTCATTTCTTTTTCTTCTTTTTTCTTTTGGTTTCTCTTCTCGCTTCATTTCATTCATTTGATCTTCAGTCGCTGATACTCTTTCTTCCAGTTGATCGAGTCGGTTACTGAAGCTTGTGCATTTGTCACGTATTTCTCGTGTCATGGTTTTCATCTCTGTCATTTCGTTTATGATCTTCTCTGCATTAATTAGTCTAGCTGTCAATTCTTCCACTCTTTTTCAAGATTTTTAGTTTCTTTGCGCTGGGTACGTAATTCCTCCTTTAGCTCTGAGAAGTTTGATGGACTGAAGCCTTCTTCTCTCCTCTCGTACCAAGTCATTCTCTGACCACCTTTGATCCGTTGCTGGCGATGGGCTGCGCTCCTTCGCAGGGGGAGATGCGCTCTTATTTTTTGAATTTCCAGCTTTTCTGCCCTGCTTCTTTCCCCATTCCTTGTGGTTTTATCTGTCTCTGGTCTTTGATGGTGTGACGTACTGATGGGGTTTTGGTATAGGTGTCCTTCCTGTTTGATAGTTTTCCTTCTGACAGTCAGAAGGACTGTCTGTTGGTCTGTTGGAGATTGCTTGAGGTCCACTCCAGACCCTGTTTGCCTGGGTACAGCAGCAGAGGTTGCCGAAGATAGAATATTGCTGAACAGCGAGTGTACCTGTCTGATTCTTCCTTGGAAGTTTCCTCTCAGGGTGTACTCCAACCCTGTGGAGGTGTGGGGTTCCGCCTGCCCTAGTGGGGGATTTCTCCCCGCTAGGATACTCAGGGGTCAGAGACACACCTGAGCAGGCAGGTCTGTCCGTTCTCAGATCTCAACCTCCGCGTTGGGAGATCCACGGCTCTCCCCAAAGCTGTCAGACAGAGTCGTGCGCGTCTGCACCGGCTCCCGCTACTTCCCCTGTTGGTCTTCAGCTGTGCGCTGTCCCCAGAGGTGGAGACTACAAGAGACAGGCAGGCTTCCTTGAGCTGCTGTGAGCTCCACCCAGTTCGAAGCTTCCCAGCGGCTTTGTTTTACACTAACTTAAGCCTCAGCAATGGCGGGCGCCCCTCCCCCAGCCTCGCTGCTGCCTTGCGGATAGATCGCGGCAGACTGCTGTGTTAGCAGAGAGGGAGGCTTCGTGGGCGTGGGACCCTCCCAGCCAGGATTGGGAATATTCTCCTGGTGTGCCTGTATGCTTACAGCTCAGTATTGGGGTGGGATTTCCCGATTTTCCAGGTGTTTTGTTTGTCTCAGTTCCCCTGGCTAGGAAAAACTATCCCCTTCCCTCTTGCGCTTCCAGGTGAGCGATGCCTCGCCCTGCTTCAGCTCTCGCTGTCAGGCTTCAGCAGCTGACCATCAACCGATTGTCCGGCACTCCCTAGTGAGATGACCCCAGTACCTCAGTTGAAAATGCAGCAATCACCGGTCTTCTGTGTCGCTTGCGCTGGGATTTGGAGACTGGAGCGGTTTCATATTCGGCCATCTTGCTCCACCCCCTGTTATATCTTTATTTCTATATTTTATATGTATATCTATTATGTCTATTATGTGTATATTTCATGACTTTATCTACTATATCTATTATGTCTGTATTGTATTCCTATATATATTATGTTCTATTATGTCTATATTTGATACCTATATCTATTATATCTATTATGTGTATATTTTATACCTGTATCTATTATATCTATTATATCTATATTTTATACCTATATCTATTATAACTATATTTTATACCGATATCTATTATATGTATATTTTATACCTTTATTATATCTAGTGTATTTATATTTATAACTATATCTATTATATCTATATTTTATACCTATATCTATTACATCTTTTATGTCTCTATATTATTCCTATATCTATAATATCTATGATGTCTGTATTTCATACCTATATCTATTATATCTATTAGGCTATATTTTATACCTATATCTAATATATCTATTATGTCTATATTTCATAACTGTATCTATTATTTTATGTGTATATTTTAAAGGTATATCTATTATGTCTGTATTTTATACCTTTATATATTATAACTATTATGTCTATATTTTATACTATGTCTTTTATGTCTATATTGTATACCTATATCTATTATGTCTCTTATGTCTATATTGTATACCTATATCTATTATATCTATTATGTCTGTATTTATACCTATATCTATTATATCTATTATGTCTATATTTTATAACTATATCTCTTATATGTATGATGTATATATTTATACCTATATCGATTATGTCTATATTTTATACCTCTCTCTATTCTATCTATTATATCTATATTTTATATCTATATCTATTACGTCTATATTTTATACCTATCTATATCGATGATGTATATTTTATACGTATATGTATTATATCTCTTATGTCTCTATTTTATCCCTATATCTATTATATCTATTATGTCTACATTTTATACCTGTATCTATTATATCTATTATGTGTATATTTAATACTTTATCTATTATATCTATTATGTCTGTATTTTATACCTAATCTATTATGTCTATTTTATACCTGTATCTATTATATCTATTATGTCTATATTCTATACGTATATCATTATATATATTATATATATTCTATAGGTATATCTATATATATATTGTCTATGTATTATACCTAGATCTATTATATCTATTTGTATATATTTGTATTATTGTCTTCTATATGTCTTTGTGTATTATTTTGTACCTATATCTATTATGATATATATATGTCTATATTTTATACCTATGTCTATTATGTCTATTATATCTATATTTTATACCTATATCTATCAAAATATTATGTTCTATTTTATATCTATATTTGTTATATATTATGTTCTATTTTATTCTTTATCTATTATATCTATTAAATCTATATTTTATACCTATATCTATTATATCTATATTTTATACGTATATATTATACTATTTTATCTATATTTTGTACCTATATCTATTATATCTATATTTTATTCCTGTATCTATTATATCTATTATGTCTATATTTTATAACTATATCTCTTATATCTATTATGTATATATGTGTATATTATATCTATTATATCTATCATATGTATTATGTCTATGTTTTACCTATCTATACCTATATACCTGTATATATTATATCTATTATATTATTATATCTATATTTTATACATATATCTATTATATCTATATTTTGTACCTGTATTTATTATATCTATTATGTCTATATTTCATACCTATATCTATCATATCTATTATGTCTACATTTTATATCTATATCTATTATGTCTACATTTTATACATATATCATATTATATCAACTATGTGTATATTTTATATGTATATATTATGTCTACATGTTATACCTAATCATATATCTATTATGTCTATGTTTTATTCCTATATCTATTATATCTCTAATGTCTATATTTTATACTTTTATCTATTATAACCATATTTTATATCTATAATATCTATATTTTATACCTATATATAGTATCTATTATGTCTATATTTTATACCTCTCTTATATCTATTATATCTATATTTATACTATATCGATTATGTCTATTATTTCTGTACCTGTATTTATTATATCTTATGTATATATTATAGACCTATATCTATTATGTCTCTTTTTACCTAGATCTACTATGCCCATATTTCATAACTATATCTATTATATATTTTGTCTGTATTTTTTTCCTATATATATATATTATTATGGCTATATTTTGCAACTATATCCATTATATCTGTTATATCTATATTTATACCTATAGCTTTTACACCTATTTTTTATAACTATATCTATTATATCTATTATATTTCTAATTTATAATTATATGTATTATATCTACATTTTATACCTATATCTATTATATCTATTATATCTATATTCATACCTATATCTATTATATTTACATTTTATACCTTTATCTATGATTCCTATTATATCTATATTTTATTACTGTATCTTTATCTATATTTTATACCTATATTTATTTTATCTATTATGTCTTTATTTTATAGCTATACCTATTATGTCTCTTTTTATACCTATATCTATTATATCTATTATGTCTCTATTTTATACCTGTATCTATTATATCTATTATGTCTACATTTTACACCGATATCTATTATATCTATTATGTCTATATTTTACCTCTATCTATTATATCTATTATGTCTATATTTCATACCTATATCTATTACATCTTTATGTCTGTATTTTATACCTATATCTATTTTATCTATTATGTCTATATCATACCTAATTATATATATACCTATATTTATTATAGTTCTATTTTTACCTATATCTATTATATCTATTATGTCTATACTTTAGACCTATGTCTATTATATCTATTATGTCTATATTTTATAGCTATATCTATTATATTTTTATATCTAATTTTATACATATATCTATTATATACATTATATCTATATTTTATATCTGTAACTATTATGTCTCTGTTTTATACCTATGTCTATTATATCTGTTATATTTATATTATATAACTGTATCTATTATATCTCTATTTTGTACCTAATCTATTATATCTATATTTATACCTGTATCTATTATATCTATTATGTCTATATTATATACCTATATCTGTTATATCGATTGTGTCCATATTTTATACCTATATCTATTATATCTGTATTTTATACCCATGTCTATTATATCTATTTTTATACCTATATCTTTTTAACTATTATGTCTACATTTTTAAATATTATATTATACCTATTATGTCTATATTTTATAGCTATATCTATTATGTCTATATCTTATACATATATCTCTATATCTATTATTATGTCTATATTTTATACCTATATCTATTATACCCATTTCGTCTATTTTTTATACCTATATCTATTATGTCTATATGTTATACCTGTATCTGTTATATCCATTATGGCTAATTTTTTACCTATATCTATTATATCTATTATGTCTATATTTTATACCTATATTTTATATCTATTATTTCTATATTTTATACGTATATCTATTATATCTATTACTTCTATATTTTATACCTATATCTATTATATCATTTAAGTCTATATTTTATAGCTATATCTATTATATCTTATGTCTATTTTATATGTATATTGATTATATCTATTATGTTTATATTTATACCTTTATCTATTATATCTATTATGTCTACATTTTTACCTTTATCGATTATATCTGTTATGTCTTATGTTACACCTATATCTATTATATCTCTTATGTCTATATTTTATACCTATATCGATTATATCTGTATTTATACCTATACGTATTATATCTATTATAACTATATTCTATATCTATATCTCTTATATCTATTATGTCTATATTTTTACCTATATCTATTATACCTATTATGTCTATATTTCATACCTATGTCGTTTATACGTATTGTCCATATTTTATACCTGTATTATATCTATGATGTCTATATTTTATACCTATATCTATTATATCTATTACGTCTGTATTTTATACCTATATCTATTATGGCTATATTTTAAAGCAATATCTATTATATCAGTTATGTCTATATCTATTATATCTATTATGTCTATATTTTTTACCTATATCTAATATCTGTTATGTCTATATTTCATACCTACATCTATTATATCTATTATGTCTATTTTTTATACCTACATCTATTATATCTATTATGTCTATATTATATACCTATATCTGTTATATCGATTGTGTCCATATTTTATACTTATATCTATTATATCTGTATTTTATACCCATGTCTCTTATATCTATATTTTATACCTATATCTATTATAACTATTATGTCTATATTTTATAACTATATATTATGTCTATATTTCACACCCATATCTATTATATCTATTATGTCTATATTTTATAGGTATTATGTCTATATTTTATATCTATATCCATTATATATATTATCTCTATAGTTTATATCTATATCTATTATGTCTATATTTTACTTCTATATCTATTATATCTATTCTGTGTATATTTTATACGTATATCTATTATATTTTTATGTGTGTATTTTACACCTATATCTATTGTGTCTATATTTTATACCTATATCTATTATACATATTATGTCTATATTTTATACCTATATCTATTATGTCTAAATATTATACCTATATCTATTATGTCTATATTTTATACCTATATTTATTATATCTATTATGTCTATTTTATACCTATATCTGTTATATATATTATGTCAATGTTTTAAACCTATATCTAATATGTATATATTTTATACCTACATCTATTATATCTATTATGTCTATATTTTATACCTATATCTATTATATCGATTATGTCTATATTTTATACCTATATCTATTATATCTATTATGTCTAATCTTTATACTATATCTGTTATGTCTATTTTTTATACCTGTAGCGATTATATGTATTATGTTTACATTTTACACATATATCTATTATATCTATCTTTTATACCTATATACTTTATATCTATTATATCTATATTTTATATATTTCTATCATATCTATTATGTATATTTTTTTCCTATATCTATTATATCTATTATATCTATATTTTATACTTATATCGATTTTAACCAAAAATTATACCTATATCCATTATATCTATATTTTTTTCTATATCTATATCTATTATATTTATATTTTATAATTATATCTATTATATCTATATTTCATTCCTATATCTATCATATCTATTGTCTACATTTTATACCTGTATCTATTATATCTACTTTTTATACATATATCTATTATATGTATTATATTTATATTTTATACCTATATCTATTGTAGCTATATTTTCTCCCTGCATCTATTTTATCTATTATGTCTATATTTTATGCCTATATCTATTATATCTATTATGTCTATATTTTATATCTATATCTATCATATCTATTATGTCTATATTTTATATCTATATTATGTGTATATTTTATACCTATATCTATTATATCAACTATGTGTATATTTTATACGTATATCTATTATGTCTATATTTTATACCTATATCTATATATCTATTACGTCTATATTTATAACTATATCTATTATATCTATTATGCCTTTATTTTATACCTTTATCTATTATGTCTATTTTTTATACCTATATCTATGATATCTATTAGTGTATATTTTATACCTATATCTATTATA
>NW_022141866.1:0-20129 GCF_007565055.1 Rhinopithecus roxellana | reverse complement strand
TAAAATATAGACATAATAGATATAATACATACAGGTACAAAATGTAGACAGAATAGATATAATAGATATAGGTATGAAGTATATACATAATAGATGTAATAGATACTGGTATAAAATATAGACATAATGGATACAATGGATATAGGTAAAATATAGATAAAATAGATTTAGGTATGAAATATAGATATAATAAATATATTAGATATAGGTATAAAATATACATATAATAGATATACGTATAAAATATAAAATAATAGTTATAATTGATACAGGTAAAAATAGATATAATAGGTATAGGTATAAAATAAAGATATAATACATATAATAGATAAAGGAATAAAATATAGATATAATAGATATAATTATAAAAAATAAAAAAATAGATATAATGGATATAGGTATAAAATAGACATGCAATAGATACAGATATAAAATATAGTTATAATAGAAATAGGTATAAAATATAATATAATAGATATAATAGATATAGGTATAAAATATAGACATATAGATATGGGTAAAAATATAAACATAATAGATATAATAGTTATAAAATATAAATGTAACAGATAAAATAGATATAGGTATCAAATATAATATAAAAAATGTAGTTATAAAATATAGACATAATAGGTATAGTAGGTATAGGTAAAAAATATAGACATAATAGAATAATACAATACCTAAAAATATACACATAGTGGATAATAGATATAGGTATGAAAAATAGACATAATAGATACAGGTATAAAATATAGACATAATAGATATAATAGATATAGGTGTGAATATAGATATAATAGATATAGGTATAAAATATAGATATAATAGATATAATATATATAGGTAGAAATATAGATATAATAGATACAGGCATAAAAACAGACTAATAGATATGATAGATATAGGTATAAAAATATAGACATAATAGATATGATAGATAGAGATATAAATATAGATAAAATAGATATAGGCACAATATATAGATATAATGGATATAATAGATATACGTATAAAATATAGATACAATATATATCGGTATAAAATATAGATAATAGATATAATAGATACAGATATAAAATTTAGATATAATAGATAAAAATTATAAAAATAAAATATAATAAATATAAGAGATATAGGTATAAAATTTAGATATAATATATAGGGATAAAATATAGTTATAATAGATGTAGTTATAGAATATTGATATAATAGATATAATAGATATAGTTAAAAACACAGACATAATAGATATAATAGATATAGGTATAAAATATAGACATAATAGATATAATAATATAGGTATAAAATATAGACATAATAGATATAATAGATATCGGTATAAAATATAGCCATAATAGATATAATAGATATAGTTATAAAATATAGATATTACAGATATAGGTATAAAATATAGACAAAATAGATGTAATAGACATAGGTATAAAATATAGACATAATAGATATAATAGATATCGGTATAAAATATGGACATAAAAGATATAATAGATAGGGGTATAAAATATAAAATAGAGATATAATACATAAAGTATAAAATATCGATATAATAGATAATAGATATAGGTAGAAAATATAGTTATAATAGATATAGGTATAAAATATAGATATAATAGATATAATAGATATAGGTATAAAATAGAGACTAATAATTTGATAGATATAGGTATAAAATATAGACATAATTGTTATAACAGACATAGGTATGAAATATAGACATAATGGATATATAGGTAAAGTTTTAAAACAAGACATGATATAATAGATAGGTATAAGATATAGACATAATAGATATATAGATATAGTTATCAAATATAGACATAATAGATAAACAGATATAGGTATACAATACAGGCATAATAGATATAATAGATATAGGTATCAAATATAGACATAATAGATATAATAGTTATAGGTAAAATATAGACATAATAGATATAATAGATATAGGTACACAATATAGATATAATAGACACATGAATAAAAAAAGATATAATGGATACAGGTGTAAAATATAGACATAGGTATAATAGAAAAATGTATATAAAATATAGATATAATAGATATAGGATATAGGTATCAAATAAAAATATAATAGATATAGGTATAAAATATAGATATAGTGGATATAATGGATATAGGCAAAAATAGACATCATAGATATGATAGATATAGGTATAAATATAGACACAATAGATATAATAGATATAGGTATAAAATATAGACAGAAAGATATGGGTATAAAATATAGACATAATAGATATAATAGATATAGGTATAAAATATCGACATAAGAGATATAATAGATATATGTATAAAATATAGAAATAACAAATATAATCGAAACAGGTATAAATATAGAGATAATAGATATAGGTATAATGTATGACATAATAGATATAATAGATATAGGTATAAAATATAGACAATAATACATACAATAGATATAGGTATAAAATATAGACGTAATATATATAATAGATGTTGGTATAAAATATAGACAAAATAGATGCAACAAATATACGTATATAATAGACACATTATAGATATGATGGATATAAGTATAAAATATAGACATAATAGATATAATAGACATAGGTATAAAATATACACATAATAGAGATAATAGATATAGGCACAAAATAAAGACATAATAGATAAAATAGATAAAGTTATAAAATACAGATATAATAGATATAGGTATAAAGTATAGATATAATAGATATAATAGATATACATATAAAATATAGATATAATTGATAGAGACATTAAACATAGATATAATAGATATAATAGATTAGCTATGAAATATAGATATAATAGATATAATTATAAATATAATCTAATAGATATGATAGATATAGTTATTAAGTATTGATATGAGAAATATAGGTATAAAAAATAGTTTTAATAGATATAGGTAAAAAATATAGATATAATAGATATATAGAGGTATATAATACAGACTTAATAGATATAATAGGTATATGTAAAAAATATAGACAAAATAGTTATAGGTATAAAATATAGACATAAAAGATATAATAGATATAGGTATAAAGTATAGGTATAATAGATATAATAGATATAGGTATATAATATAAACATAATAGATATTATAGATATAGGTATAAAATGCAGACATAATAGATATTACAGAATAGGTATAAATATAGTCATAATAGATACAGGTATAAAATACAGCCATAAGGAATAATAGATATAGATATTAAATATAGACATAATAGATATGTTATAAAATATAGACAATAGATATAGGTAAAAATATAGACATAAAAGATAAATAAAAATAGGTATGAAATATAGACATAGTAGATATAGGTATTAAATATAGACATAGAGGTATAGTATAAATATAGACATAAAGATATAGATATAGGTATAAATTATAGACATAATAGATATATATATAGAGGTATAAAATATAGACATAATAGATATAATAGATATAGACATAATAGATATAATAGATATTGGAATCAAATATAGACTAAAGATATAACAGATATAGTTAAAATAGAGATATAATAGATATAGGTTCAATATAGACATAATCGGTATAATAGATATCGGTATAAAATACAGACATAATAGATATAAAAGATATAGGTATAAAATACAGGCAGAAATAGATATAGGTAAAAATACAGACATAATAGATATAATAGATATAGGTATAAAATATAACATAATAGAATAATCGAGGATAAAATATAGACATAATAGATATAATGGATATAGGTATAAAATATATACAATAGAGATAGGTATAAAATATAGACCTAATAGTATAATAGATATAGGTATAAAATATACCACATAATAGACAATAGATATAGGTATAAAACTATAGACCTAATAGATATAACAGATATAGGTATAAATATATACAGAAGAGATAGGTATAAAATAAAGACATAATAGATAAAGGAATAAAATATAGACATAGTAGATACAATCGACAGAGGTATGAAATTTAGAATAATAGATATAGGTATAAAATATTGACCATAATAGATAGAATAGATAGAGGTATAAAACAGAGACATAATAGATTATAGTTAAAAATATAGACATAATAGATATAAGAGATATAGTTTTAAATATGGACATAATAGTTAATAGATATAGGTATAAAATATAGACATAATAGATATAATATATGTAATTATAAATGTATAGATAATATATAGGAATAAAATATAGACATAATAGATATAGATTAAATATAGATATAGTGGATACAATAAATATAGGTATGAAATATAGACATATTAGATATAATAGATATAGGTAAAAAATATAGACATAATAGATAAAATAGATAGAGGTATAAAATATAGACATTATAGAAATAGGTATAAAAATATAGACAAAATAGATACAGGTATTAAACATAGACATAGATATGATATATATAGGTATAAAATATAAACATAATAGATATAATAGAGATGGGTATAAAATATAGACGTAATAGATAAAATAGATATGGTGTAAAATATAGACATAGTAGATATAATAGATATAGGTATGAAATATAGACATAATAGATATAAGATATAGGCAAAAATATAGACATAATAGATATAATAGATATATGTATGAGAGATAGACATAATCGATATAATAGATATAGGAATAAAATATATACATATTAGATATAATAGATATAGGTATAAAATACAGACATAATCTATATAATAGATATATGTATAAGATATAGACAAAATCGATATAATAGATATCCGTATGAAATAAAGACATAAAAGATATAATATGTATATGTATAAAATATAGACATAATTGATATAATAGATATAGGTATTAATTACAGACATAATAAATATAATAGATATAAATATAAAATATAGACATAATAGATATACGTATAAAATACAGACAAATAGATATAACAGATATTGGTATAAAATATAGACATAATATATATAATAGATATAGGCATAAAATATAGACATAATCGATATAATAGATATAGGTATAATATATAAACATTATAGGTATAATTGATACAGTTATAAAATATAGACATAACTGGTATAAAATTATAGGTATGAAATATAGTCATAACAGATATAGGTATAAAATATACACATAATATACATAATAGATAGATGTATAAGATATAGACATAATAGATATAATAGATATAGGTATAAAATATAGACATATAGATATAATATATGTATAAGATATAGACATTATCGATATAATAGATATAGGTATAAAATATAGACATAATAGATATATTAGATACAGATATAAAATATAGACATAATAGATATAATAGATATAGGAATAAAATATAGACATAATTGAAATAGGTATAAATATAGACAAAATGGATATAAAAGATATAGGTATGAAATATAGACATAATAGATATAATTGATATAGGTATAAAATATAGACATAATCGATATAATAGATATAGGTGTAATATATAGACATAATTGATATAATAGATATAGGTATAAAATATAGACATAATAGATATAGGTATAAAATATAGACATAATAGATATAACAGATATAGGTATTAAATATAGACATAATAGATATAATAGATATGGGTATAAAATATACACATAGATATTGGTATTAAATTTAGATATAATAGATATAATAGAAATAGGAAAAATATATACATAATAGATATAATAGATATATGTATCAAATATAGACATAACAATTATAATAGATATAGGTATAAAATATTGACAAAATAGATATAGGTATAAAATACAGACATAATGGTTATAATAGATGTAGGTATGAAATATAGACATAATTGGTATAATAGGTAGAGATTTACATCAACGACGTATACATATAATAGATATAGGTATTAAATATAGACATAATAGATATAATAGATATATGTATAAGATATAGACATAATAGATATAATAGATATAGATATAAAATATAGACATAATAGATGTAATAGATATATGTATAAGATATAGACATAATAGATATAATAGATATAGATATAAAATACAGACATAATAGATATAATAGATATAGGTAAAAATATAGACATAATAAATATAGGTATAAAATACAGACATAATAGATATAATAGATACAGGTATTAAATATAGACATAATAGATATAGGTATTAAATATAGACATAATAGATATAATAGAAATAGCTATAATATAGACATAATAGATATAATAGATATAGGTATCAAATATAAACATAATAATTATAATAGATTAAGTTATAAAATATATACATAATAGATAGAGGTACAAAATATAGACATAATGGTTATAATAGATATAGGCATGAAATATAGACATAAAAGATATAATAGGTATAGGTTTAAAATGAAGACATAATAGATAATAGATATAGGTAAAAAACATACATATAGATAATAGATATAGGAATAAAATAGAGACATAATATATATAATAGATATAGGTACAAAATATAGACATAATGCGTATAGGTATAAACTATGGACATAATATATATAATAGATATAGGTATAAAATACAGATATAAAAGATATAGGTATAAAATATAGACACAATAGATATAATAGATATAGGTATAAAATAGAGACATAATAGATATAATAGATATAGGTGTAAAATACAGACATAATAGATATAATAGATATAGGTATAATATATAGATATAGTAGATATAGGTATAAAATATAGACAAAATAGATATAATAGTTATAGGTACAAAATATAGACATAATAGATATAGATATAAAATATAGACATAATAGATTTAATAGATATAGGTACAAAATATAGACAAAATAGATATAGGTATAAAATATAGACATAGATATAATAGATATAGGTATAAAATAAACATAATAGATATAATAGGGATGGGAATAAAATATAGACGACGTAATAGATATAATAGATATTGGTATAAAATATAGATATAATAGATATTATCGATATATAATAAAATATAGACATAATAGATATAAGAGATATAGGTATAAAATATAGACATAATAGATATAATAGATATAGGTATAAAAGATAGACAAAAGAGATATAAGTGATATAGGTATAAAATATAGACATAAGAATATAATAGATATAGGAATAAAATACAGACATAATTAAAATAGGTATAAAATATAGACAAAATCGATATAGGTATAAAATATAGACATAGATATTATAGATATAGGTATAAAATATAAACATAATAGATATAATAGAGATGGGTATAAGTAATAGACGTAATAGATATAATAGATATAGCTGTAAAATATAGACATAGTAGATATAATAGATATAGGTATAAAATATAGACATAATAGATATAATAGATATCGGTATAAAATATAGATATAATAGATATAATAGATAAGGTATAATACATAGACATAAGTGTTATAAAAATGTAGGTATGAAATATAGACATAATAGATATAGGTATAAAATATAGATGTAATAGATAGAGGTATAAAATATAGACATAAAGACATAATAGATAGAGTTATAAAATACAGACATAATAGACATAATAGATATAGGTATACAATATAGACATAATAGACATAATAGATATAGGTACAAAATATAGACATAATAGATAAATTGGATACACGTAAATAATATAGATATAATAGATAAACTAGATATAGGTATACAATATAGATATAATAGATATAATCGATATAGGTATAAAATATAGACATCATAGATATAATAGATAAAGGTATAAAATACAGACATAATGGTTATAATAGATATAGGTATGAAATATAGACATAATACATATAATAGGTATAGGTTTAAAATAAAGACATAATAGATATAATCGACATAGGTATAAGATATAGACATAATATACTATGATATAGTTATAAAATACTGACATAATAGCTTTAATAGATATAGGTATAACACATTGATATAATAAATATATTAGATATAGGTATAAAATACAGACATAGTAGATATAATACATATTGGTATAAAATATAGACATAATTGATATAATAGATATAAGTATAAAATATAGACATAATAGATATAATACATGTAGGTATAAAATAGAGACATAATAGATATAATAGATTTAGGTATAAAATATAGACATAATAGATATAATAGATATGTGTATAAGATGTAGACATAATAGATATAATAGATATAGGTATAAAATATAGACATAATAGATGTAATGGATATGGGTATGAAATATACATATAATTGATATAGGTATAAAATATAGATATAGTGGATATAATAGATAAAGGCATAAAATATAGACATAATAGATATAATAGATATAGGTATAAAACATAGATATAATAGCTATAATAGATATAGGTAGAAAATATAGACATAATTCATATAGGTAGTAAATATAGACATAATATAAATAATAGATATAGGTATGAAATATAGACATAATACATATAGGTATAAAATATAGACATAATAGCTATAGGAAAAAATATAGACATAATAGGTGTAATAGAGTTATAAAATATAGTCAAAATAGATATACTAGATATCGATATAAATATAGACATAATAGTTATAATATATAGGCATAAAACAGACATAATAGATATAATAGATACAGGTATGAAATATAGACATAATAGATATAAGAGATATATGTAAAAAACATAGACATAATAGATTTGGGTATAAAGTACAGACATAATAGATATAATAGATATAGTTATAAAATATGGGCATAAAAGATAGAGGTAGAAAATATAGACATAACAGATATAATAGATGTAGATAAATATAGACATAATAGATAAAGGTATAAAATACACACATAATAAGTATAAGAGAGGTATAAAATAGAGACATAAGAGATATAATAGATATAGGTATAAAATATAGACATAAAAGATATAATAGATATAGGTATAAAATATAGGCATATTAGATATAATAGAAATAGGTATAAAATATGGACAATACATATAAGAGAGGTATAAAATACAGACAGAATCGATATAATAGATATAGGTATTAAATATAGACATATAGATATAATAAAGATAGGCATAAAATATAGATATAATATATATAAAAGATAGAGGAATAAAATATAGATATTACAGATATAGATATAGGTATAAAATATAGATATAAGAGACATAGATATAGGTGTAAAAAGAGATACAATAGATATAGGTATAAAATATAGGTATAATAGATATAGGTATAAATATAGATATAATAGATATAGTAGATATAGGTATAAAATATAGATAATATAGGTATAAAATATAGACTTAATAGATATCATAGATAAAGGTATAAAATATAGATATAATGGATATAATAGATATAGGTATAAAATATAGACATAATAAGTATATGTATGAAATATAGACATAATAGATATAATAAAAAATATATAAAATATCGACATAATATATATGAGATACAGGTATAAAATATAGACATAATGGATATAACAGATAGGTAAAAATATAGACATAGTAGATATAGGTATAAATATAGACATTATAAATATAATAGATATTGTATAAAATATAGACATAATAGATATCATAGATATAGGTATAAAATATAGGCATAATAGATAAAATATATAGAGGTATAAAATATAAACATAATAGATATAATTGATAGAGATATAAAATATAGACATAATAGATATAATAGAGAGAGAAAATATAGACATAGTAGATATAATGGATATAGGTATAAAATACAGACATAATTGCTATAATAGATATATGTATCAAATATAGACATAATAGATATAATAGATATAGGTATCAAATATAGACTTAATAGATATAGGTATAAAAAATGGATATAGTGGATATAATAAATATAGGTATGAAATATAGACATAACAAATATAATAGATATAGGTATAAAATATAGACATAATAGATATAATAGATAACGATATAAAATATAGACATAATAGTTATAATGGATATTGGTATGAAATATAGACATAATAGACATAGCTATGAAGTATAGTCATAATAAATATAATAGATATAGGTATAAAATATAGACGTAATAGGTAAAATCGATATAGGTATAAAATATAGACATAATAAATATATGTATAAAATATAATCATAATAGATATAGTAAATATAGTTATAATATAGACATAATAGACATAATAGAGGTATAAAATATAGACATAATAGATATAATAGATAGAGGTGTAAAATATGGACATAATGATATAATAGAGGAATAAAATATAGTCATAATAGATATAATAGATATAGGTGTACAATATAGACATAATAGATATAATAGATATAGGTATAAAATAGAGACATAATAGAATATATATAGTTATAAAATATAGACATAAAAGATATAATAGATATAGGTATAAAATATAGACATAACAGATATAATAGATAGAGGTATAAAATATAGACATAATAGATATGGGTATGAAATATAGACATAATATATATAATAGATATAGGTATGAAATATAGACATAATAGATATAATAGATGTAAGCATAAAATATATACATAATAGATAAAATAGATATATGTATAATATAGACATAATAGATATAATAGATATGGGAATAAAATATAGATATAATAGATATAATAGATATAGGTATAAAATATACACATAATATATATGAGATATAGTTAAAATATAGACATAATAGATATATGTATAAATATAATCATAATAGATATAATAAATATAGTTATAAAATATAGACATAATAGACATAATAGATAGAGGTATAAAATATAGACATAATAGATATAATAGAGGTGTAAAATATAGACATAATAGATATAATAGATAGAGGTATAAAATATAGACATAATAGATATAATAGATATAGGTGTAAAATATAGACTAATAGATATAATAGATATAGGTATAAAATATAGACATAATGGATATGTATAGGTATAAAATATAGACATAATAGATATAATAGATATAGGTATAAAGTATAGACATAATAAATATAGTAGATATAGGTATGAAACATGGACATAATAGATACAGCAGTAAAATGCAGACATATTAGATATAATACATAAAGGTACGAAATATAGATATAATCGATATAGGTATAAAATATAGATATACTAGATATAATAGATATATGTATAAAATATATATAATTGATATAGGCATAAAATATAGATATAATAGATATAATAGATATAAGTATAAAATATAGATATAATAGACCTAATTATAAAATATAATATAATAGATATAATATATATTGGTATAAATTATAGACATATATATATAATAGATGTAGGTACAATATATAGACCTAGTAGATATAGTAGATATAGATATAAAATATAGACATAATAGATATAATAGATACAGACATAATAGATATAATAGATATAGGTATAAAATAGAGACATGATATAGTAGATATAGTTATAAAATATAGACATAATAGATATAATAGATAGAGATATAAAATATGGACATAACAGATATTATAGATAGAGGTGTGAAGTATAGACATAATAGATATAATAGACAGAGGTATGAAATATACATATAATAGATATAATAGATAGAGGTATAAAATATAGACATAATAGATATAATTGATAGAGGTATAAAATATAGACATAATAGATATAATATGTAGACGTATAAAATATAGACATAATATATTCAATAGATATAGTTTTAAAATATAGACATAATAGACATAATCGGTATAGGTATAAAATATAGACATATTTGATAAAATAGATATAGACATAATAGATGTAATAGATATAGGTATGAAATATAGATATAATAGATAAAATAGTTACAGGTGTAAAACATGGACATACTCGATATAGGTATAAAATACAGACATAATAGATCTAATAGACAGAGGTATAAATTATACACAAAATAGATAGATACACGTATAAAATATAGACATAATGGATATAAGAGATATAGGTATAAAATACAGTTATAATAACTAGAGGTATAAAATATAGATATAATAGATATAATAAATATATGTATAAAATATACATATAATAGAAATAATAGATATAGTTATAAAAATAGATATAATGGATAAAGATATAGTAAAAATATAGAGGTATTATAGATATAGGTATGAAATATAGATATACTAGATATAATAGATATAGGTATAAAAGAGATAATAGACATAGTACATAGAAATATAAAATATAGATATAATGGATATAATAGATATAGATATAAAATAAAGATATAATAGATATAGATACAGGTATAAAATATGGATATAATAGATATAGATATAAAATATAGATACAATAGATAGAATAGATACAGGTATAAAATATAGATATAATAGATATGGATATAAAAATGGATAATAGATATAATAGACATAGGTATAAAATATAGATATAATAGATATAGATATAAAATATAGACATAAGAGACATAATAGATATATGTATAAAATATAGACATAATAGATATAGGTATAAAATATAGACATAATAGATATAGGTATAAAATATAGATATAATAGATGTAGGTATAAAAAATAGATATAATAGATATAATAGATATAGTTATAAAATATAGACATAATAGATATAATAGATATAGGTATAAAATGTAGACATAATCGATATAATAGATAAAGGTAAAAATAAGTCATAATAGATATAATATACATAGGTATATAATATAGTCATAAGAAATAAAACAGATATAGGCATAAAATATAGACATAATGGATATAATAGATATACGTATAAAATATAGACGTCATAGATATAATATAGGAATAATATATAGATATAATATATACAGGTATAAAATATAGATATTATTCATATAGGTATAAAATATAGATATAATAGATATAATATACACAGGTATAAAATATAGATACAATAGATATATGTATAAAATGTAGATATAATAGATATAATAGAGATACGTATAAATATAGATATAATAGATATAGCTATAAAATGTAGATATAATAGATATAATAGATACAGGAAAAATATAGATATAATAGATATAATTATAAAAATAAATATAATAGATATAATAGATATAGGTATAAAATAGCGATGCAATAGATATAGGTATAAAATATAGTTATAATAGATATAGGTATAAAATACAGATGTAATAGATATAATAGATATAGGTATAAAATATAGACATAAAAGATAAAATAGATATAGGTATTAAATATAGACATAATAGATATAATAGATATAGCTATACAATATAGACATAATAGATAAAATAGATATAGGTTTTAAATATAGACATAATAGATATAATAGGTATAGGTATACAATATAGACATCATAGATATAATAGACAGTTATAAAATATAGACATCATAGATATAATATATATAGGAATAAAATGTAGACATAATAGATATAGGTATACAATATAGACATAATAGATATAACAGATACAGGTATAAAATATAGACATTATAGATATAGGTATTAAATATAGACATAATAGATATAATAGATACAGTTATAAAGTATAGACATAATAGATATAATAGATATAGGTATAAAATAAAGACATAATAGATATAGGTATAAAATACAGACATAATAAATATAGGTATAAAATATAGACATAATAGATATACCCATAAAATATAGACATTACAGTTATAATAGATGTAGATATAAAATATAGACATAATAGATATATAGATGTATATAAAATAGCCATAATAGATATAATAGATATAGGAATAAAATATCTACATAATAGATATAGGTATAAAATATAGACGTAATAGATATAATAGATATAGGTATGAAATACAGACACAATAGATATAGATATAGGTATAAAATATAGACAAAATAGATGTAATAGACATTGGTATAAAATATAGACATAAGAGATATAATAGATATCGGAATAAAATATAGACATAAAAGATATAATAGATAGGGGTATAGAATAGAGTATAATAGATATAGGTATAAAATATCGATATAATAGATATAGGTATAAAATATAGACATGATAGATATAATAGATATAGGTATAAAATATAGACATAATAGATATAATAGATATAGGTATAAAATGTAGACATAATAGATATAATAGATATCGGTATAAAATAGAGACATAATGGATATAGGTATAAAATATAGACAAAATAGATATAGGTATAAAATATAGACATAATAGATATAGGTATAAAATATAGACATAATAGATATAATAGATATAGATATAAAATATAGACATAATAGGTAGCATAGATATAGTTATAAAATATAGACATAATAGATATAGGTATCAAATATAGATATAATAGATGTATTATATATAGGTATATAATACAAATAATATATATAATAGATGTAGGTATAAAATATACATGTGATAGATGTAAATATATGTATAAAATACATATATAATAGACATAATAGATATAGGTATAAAACATAGATATAATAGATATAGGTATAAAATGTACATATAATAATATAAAAGATATATGTAAAAAATATAGATATAATAGATATAATACATATAGCTATAAAATATAGATATAATCGATAAAGGTATAAAATACAGATATAATGCATGTAACAGATATAGGTATAAAATACAATATAATAGATGTAATAGATATAGGTATAAAATATAGATATTATAGGTATAATATATAGGTATTAAATATAGACATAATATATATAATACACATACGAATAAAATATAGACATAGTAGATATAATAGATATAGATATAAAATATAGACATAATAGATATAGGTATAAAATACTCATAATAGATATAATAGGTATAGGTATAAAATATACACATTATAGACATAATAGATATAGGTATAAAATATAGACATAATAGATATAATAGATAGATGTATAAAATGTAGACATAATAGATATAATAAGTATAGGTATAAAATATAGACATAATAGATATAATAGACATAGATAGAAATATAGACATAATAGATATAATAGATATAGGTATCATATATAGACATAATAGATATAGGTACAAAATATGGACATAATAGATATAATAGATATTGGTATAAAATATAGACATAATAGATATAATAGATAAGTATCAAATAGACACATAATAGATACAATAGATGGAGGTATAAAATATAGACATAATAGATACAGGTATAAAATATAGACATAAGAGTTATAATAGATATAGTTATAAAATATAGACATAAGCTCGGGCGCGGTGGCTCAAGCCTGTAATCCCAGCACTTTGGGAGGCCGAGACGGGTGGATCACGAGGTCCGGAAATCGAGACCCTCCTGGCTAACACGGGGAAACCTCGTCTTTACTAAAAATACAAAAAACTAGCCGGGCTAGGTAGCAGACGCCTGTAGTCTCAGCTACTCGGGAGGCTGAGGCAGGAGAATGGCTTAAACCCGGGAGGCGGAGTTTGCAGTGAGCTGAGATCCGACCACTGCACTTCAGCCTGGGCGACAGAGCGAGACTCTGTCTCAAAAAATAAAAAATAAAAAAATAAAATGAAATATAGGCATAAGACTTATAATAGATATAGGTAAAATATAGAAATAATAGATATACGCATGAACTATAGACATAATAGATATAATAGATATAGGTATGAAATATAGACATAATATGATAGGTATAAAATATAGACATAATAGATATAATAGATACAGGTATAAAATATAGAAATAGTAGATATAGGTACAAAATATAGACATAAGAGATATAATAAATATAGGTATAAAATGTAGACATAATGGATATCATAGATATAGGTATAAAATATAGACATAATAGATATAGGTATAAAACATAGACATAATAGATATCATAGATATAGGTATAAAATATAGACATAATAGATATAGGTATCAAATATAGATATAATAGATATAATAGATATAGGTATAAAATATGGATAAAATATATAATAATGATATAGGTATAAAATATGGATAACATAGATACAGATATTGGTATAAAATATAGATATAATAGATATAATAGATATAGGAATAAAATATAGATATAATAGATATCGGTAAAATATAGTTATAATAGATATAATAGATATACAAATAAAACATAGACATAGTAGGTATAATAGATATAGGTATAAAATATGGTCATAATAGATATAAGACAGGTATAAAATTTAGACATAATAGATATAATAGACATAGGTATAAAATATAGACATAATAGATATACTAGATATAGGTATAAAATATAGACATAATAGATGTAGGTTAAAATATAGACATAATAGATACAGTAAATACAGGTATAAATTATAGACATAATAGATATAATAGATATAGGCATAAAATATATATACAATAGATATAGGTATAAAATATAGATATAATTGATATTATAGATACAAGTATAAAATGTAGATATAATAGATATAATGCATATAGGTATAAAATGTAGATATAATAGATATAGATAAAAATATAGATTAATAGATATAATAGATATAGGTATAAAATATAGACATAATAGATATAATACATAATAGGTATAAAATATGGACATAATAGATATAAGAGAGGTATAAAATTTAGACATAATAGATATAATAGATAGAGGTGTAAAATATAGACATAATAGATATAATAGATAGAGGTATAAATTACACTTAATAGATGTAATGGATAGAGGTATGAAATACAGACATAATAGATATAATAGATATAGGTATAAAATATAGACATAATAGATATAGGTATGAAATATAGACATCATAGATATAATAGATACAGGGGTACAATATAGACATAATAGATATAATAGATATACGTATAAAATATAGACATAGTAGGTATAATAGATATCGGTATAAAATGTAGAGTAATAGATATAATAGATATCGGTATAAAACATAGACATAATAGATATAATAGATATAGGTATTAAATATACACATAATAGATATAATAGATATAAGTATAAAATATAGACATAATAGATATAAAAGATATAGGTATAAAATAAGACATAATAGATTTGGGTATAAAGTACAAACATAATAGATATGATAGATATAGGTATAAAATATAGGCATAAAAGATAGGGGTATAAAATATAGACATAACAGATATGGTATATATAGGTATAAAATATAGACATAACAGATATAACAGATATAGGTATAAAATATAGACATAAGAGATAGATATAGGTATAAAATATAAACATAATATATAAAACAGATATAGGTATAAAATTTAGTCATAATAGTTATAGGTATAAAATATAGACATAATAGATATAATAGATATAGATATAAAATACAGACATAATAGACATAATAGATACAGGAATAAAATATAGATATAATAGATATAGGTATAAAATATAGATATAATAGATATAATAGATATGAGTATAAAATATAGACATAATAGATATAATAGATATAGGTATAAAATATAGATTGATATAGATACAGGAATAAAATATAGATATAATATATATAATTTTAAAATATAAATATAATAGATATAATAAAGATATAAAATACACATATAACAGATAAAGGTATAAAATATAGTTATAAGAGATATAGGTGTAAAAAATAGATATAATAGATATAATAGATATAGGTATAAAATACAGAGATAATAGATATGAGATATAGTTAAAAATATAGATATAATAGATATAATAGATATCGGTATACAATATAAATATATTAGATATAATAGATGTAGCTAAAAAATATAGACATAATAATATAAGAGATATAGGTATTAAATAGAGACATAGTAGACAGAGGTGTAAAATAGAGACATAATAGATATAATAGATATAGGTATGAAATATAGACATAATAGGTATAGGTATAAAATATAGACATAATAGATATAATAGATATAGGTAGAAAATATAGACATGATAGATATTATATATATAGGTATAAAATATAGACATAATAGACATAATTGATATATGTATAAAATATCGACATAATAGATTTAGTTTTAAAATATACACATAATAGATATAGGTAAAAAATATAGACCTAATACATATAATAGATATAGCTATAAAATATAGACCTAATAGATATAATAGATATAGGAATAAATCATAGGTATAAGATATAATACATATAGGTATGAAATATATATAATAGATATAGGTATGAAATATAGATAATAGATATAATAGGTATAGGTATAAAAAACAGATATAATGATATTGGTACAAAATATAGATATAATAGATATAGTTATAAAATATAAATATAATAGATATAATAGATATAGGCATTAAATATAGATATAAAAGATATAGGTATAAAATATAGACATAATAGATATCACACATATTGGTATAAAACATAGACATAATACATATAATAGATATAGGTATAAAATATAGACATAATAGATATAATAGATACAGGTATAAAATATAGACATAATACATATAATAGATACAGGTATAAAATACAGATATAATAGATTTGGGTATAAAGTGCAGATATAATAGGTATAATAGATATAGGTATAAAATATAGGTATAAAAGATAGAGGTATAAAGTATAGACATAACTAATATAATAGATGTAGATAAAATACAGACAAAAATATAGTTATAAAACACAATAAAAATAAATATAGAGATAATAGAATAGTATTATAAAATATAGACATAATAGATATAAAAGATATAGGTATTAAATATAGACACAATGGATATAATAAATATAGGCATAAAATACAGATATATATATATAATAGATACTGGAGTACAATATAGATATAACAGATATAGATATAGGTATAAAATATAGATTTAATAGACATAATAGATTTAGGTATATAAAGACATGCAATAGATATAGGTATAAAATATAGATATAATAAATATAAAAGATATAGGTATAAAATATAGATATAATAGATAAAAGAATGAAATGTATGTATAATGGATATAAAAGATATAGGTATAAAATATAGACATAATAGATATAAGAGATATAGGTATAAAATATAGACACAGTAATTATAACAGATAGGTATAAAATATAGACATAGTAGATATAGGTATAAATAAAGACATAATAAATAAAATAGATTGGTATAAAATATAGACATAACACATATAATATATATAGGAAAAATATAGAGATAATAGACATAATAGATACAGGTATAAAATACAACATAATAGATATAATACGTATAGGTTTAAAATATAGACATAATAGATTTGTACAAAGTACAAAATTGTTATAATAGATATAGGTATAAAATATAGAAATAATAGATATAGGTATAAAATATAGACATAATAGATATAATAGATACAGGTATAAAATATTGCTATAATAGATATAGTATAAAATATAGATATAATAGATATAATAGATACAGGTATAAAATATAGATATAATAGATATAATTATAAAATATAAATATAATAGATATAATAGTATAGGTATAAAAGATAGATATAATAGATAAAGGTAAAAATATAGTTATGATAGACATAGGTATAAAATATAGACATAATAGATATAATAGATATAGGGATTAAAACATAGACATAATAGATATAATAGATAGACGTATAAAATTTAGATATATAGATATAATAGACAGAGGTATAAAATACAGACAAAATAGATATAATAGATATAATGCATAGAGGTATAAAATATAGACATAATAGGTTTAGTAGTAGACGTATAAACTATAGAAATAATAGATGTAATAGATAGAGGTATAAAATATAGAACTAATAGATAATAGATAAAGCTATAAAATATAGGCATAAAGATATAATAGATAGAGGTAAAAATATAGACAATAGACATAATAGATACAGGTATAAAACATAGACATAATATGTATTATAGATATAGGCAAAATAGATATAATAAATATAGGTATAAAATATAGACATAATAGATATAGTTATAAATATAGACATAATAGATATAATAAATATAGGTATAAAATATAAACATAATACATATAGGCATAAAATATAGATGTAATAGAGATATAAATATAGGTATAAAATATGATATAGAATAATAA
>NW_022141865.1:0-20887 GCF_007565055.1 Rhinopithecus roxellana | reverse complement strand
GATTTATTTATCATCATGCACTTGGAATTTGGGGATACTGCATGCTCTGTGGACCTTATCTAGATGTGTGTGTCTTTGCATTGTTTTCAGAAGAAAAATCATCTAATGTCCTATTATTGCCTATATGATAATAACTAGTGTGATTTATTAAGCAACTATTATGTGTCAAGCCCTCAGTTAGATGCTCTACATATATAACTTTATCTAGAAAACTCTTGCTAAGTATGTACTATTCCCACTTAATAGATAAAAAATGGCATCTAAGGAATTAAAACTCTTAGGCCAGGAACGGTGGCTCACGCCTGTAATCCCAGCACTTTGGGAGGCTGAGGTGGGCGGATCACCTGAGGTCAGGAGTTCGAGACCAGCCTGGCCAACGTGGTGAAACCCCATCTCTACTAAAAATACAAAAATTAGCCTGGCATTGTGGCAGGCGCTTGTAATCCCAGCTGCTTGGGAGGCTGAGGCAGGAGAATCACTTGAACCCAGGAGGTGGAGGTTGCAGTGAGCCAAGATCACGCCACTGCACACGGCCTGGGTGACAAGAGCTAGACTATGTCTCAAAAAAAAAAAGTGTTCACGGTTGTTTTAAGAGTCATATGTTCTTTAGCATGGCACACAAGGCTCTTCACAACTTTGTAACTAGGCTGCAATTTTCTCGCGCATAAAATGTTTAAAAGACAGTAGTATCTGGGATGACAGAGGATAGTGGTGAATGAGGATCACGTTGAGCTGCGTTATTTGTGGGAAACTTGATAGAGGTAGGGGAATCAATTGGTCCTTGCATAGAAAAGATTTAGAGAAGCAAAGAGTAAGATATGAACCCCATGTATGACAGGAAAAAAATGATGTTCTCAAGCAGCATCAGTGGCCCAGATGGGGAAAGTCCAAATGAATTTGTAGTGAACTAGCTCCATAAAGAACTGGAAAATATTCAGTAAATGGTGTTTGTAATTGTAGATCATATTTCTTGGAAGGTTCAAAATTAGAACCCAAACTGTGATATCAATATATAGAGGGAAAAAATAGAAAGATACACAAGTGCTAATCCTCTTGCCAACTCTAAAGAGAATAACAAGATTGCAAATAATGCTAATTTGAGCAATACATTGATAGATTCATATAAGCAGATATATCTGTAATTAATTCAAGTAAAAATGTTTTAAAACTCCATGCCATGTTTCTCACTAAAAATATGCACCTTTTTCGTTCTTAATGTCTTCAAAATAGAAGTGCATCTTAGAGTCAAAGGTAGCTTAAAGTCACTGTAACCAGGCAGCACTCTTGACTTAGTTATCTTTTTACTCATGAGCAAAGTTGGTTGCTTTTCTTGGTGGCTTACCTGGCAAACTGCAACTTCTTAGTTTTCAGTTTCAGCCAACAAAACATTTAAGGACCATTAGAAAAAAAAAATATGAGCTCTAATCATTGCTTGAAATCCTTCCATTGATATTTTCTGGGAAGAAATAAAACTGTGTAGACATAAAACTAGTGAAAAGTTGTCAATTACTTAGAGTTTAATGCCAATGACAATCGTGCAATAGTCCTGGAAATATCCTGACTCACTAGTCCACTTCATGCACAGAAGAAAACACTTTGTGGAAAAACATGGATATAAGTGACTCTGAGTTGAAAAATAATTCAGAAGAGTCAAACTCTGAATTTGAAGACAGTTTGGGAATACCTTTAATATACTTTACCTCTGTTTTCCCTTTTTTGAATGTATAAGAGTAATATGTGATTAAAACTTCTATATCTGCATCAGTCTAAAGAGCTCTATCAACAAGTATGAAATAAAAATTCTTCAGTAATAAGAATACATTGTGTCAGAGTTCAATTAGCATTTTTTTCTGTCTTGGTATAATAAATGGTGTTTTGGAGTTGATGAAATAAAGCACTAACTGAAGAATACCTTTAAATACTTTCAAAACTCCTTAATTCCAATCAAAAGAGATGGAAACCCTGTCAAGAACAGTGGTCCATCAGTTGGTAAACAGAATAAATTATGCAGAAATTGTACAGTATAATTATCCATTATTATGGCAAACATGTTCCTTTAGCCCCCAAATGAGTAATCCTATAATGAATTTACTCCAAAGTATCTAAGGTGAGTAAGCAATTCTTTTAGTAAACTACTTGCTGCTATGAGGTAAATCAACTCTTCCAGACACCATTTAAAAAATCACTTCTTACAGAGTACTAAATTGTACGCTAATGTTCTAGGCAGTTAATTTGCCACACGGGAGAATTTTTCTCCTGTGGGGTATTTTATTCCTCTTACCTCACATGGATCATGTAGAGTCTAAGAAAGTCATCTAGATTACTGTGACTATTTAAATTTGTGCCATTTAAATGAACACTGTGAGGTTCATAACAAAAATAAGTTGAATATTGTTAGAAAACTTGGTAGAATTTCAGACAACAATTTGGGGAGTGGTTTTTAGTGTTTTGTTATTAAGGAAAAAATATGAGTAGGTTTAGGGTTTGATGCTTCTTTGACTCTAGTTTCTTACAGAGTCTCTGTTTTGATATATATTTTGTTACCTGTCCTCCTTCTGTTGCTAAGCAGATGGGACGTGTTGCTATGTGACATTTTACACGACCACTTTTATGCAGTTTCAACAATAATGACCGGGGTCATGAAAACATAATCACACACACACTAAAAACTGGAGCACTTGCCTTTTTGTTTCTGGAAAACTACAAATAATATACTCAAAATAGTTTCTCAGGGTATAACACTCATGGTAATATATTTATTAAATAAGTTTTTTTCTATATATCACTCCTTTGAAAGTTCACAAAGACCCAGTACAAACATCGTCATCATATATCAGGTAAGAAAAATGAGACTATGAAAAGTCAGATCAAATGAGAAATACATGGCAACGAGGGGAAAGGAGTTCTATTCATTGGATTTTTTAACCCAGAAAATATCAAAATTATCTCCAAAGCAAAGGAAAGCTGGAAGTTTTACACTTGCACTAACAGCTAATTTCAAGGTATATTTTTACTTCCTGTTGCTCTAGGTGCTAACTTTAATCTTTCTTACTCTTTAATGATACTTAATAATAATGTTGACAGATACCAGTCACCTGATACTGAGTTCTACTAGGTAGCCAAATAAATGTTTTCCCTATACCAGCCCACAAAATCCTCACAACAGTGGAAGATTATGAAGAATCCAAGACTCAGAAATCTAAAATCAAGGTCATTGAATAAATAGTGGAGTCAGGATTAAAAGTGACATGTGCTGACTTTTAAACCTACACCTCTAGGCCTGGTGCGGTGGCTCAAGCCTGTAATCCCAGCACTTTGGGAGGCCGAGACGGGCGGATCACGAGGTCAGGAGATCAAGACCACCCTGGCTAACACGGTGAAACCCCATCTCTACTAAAAAAAAAAAAATACAAAAAACTAGCCGGGCGAGGTGGCGGGCGCCTGTAGTCCCAGCTACTCGGGAGGCTGAGGCAGGAGAATGGCGGGAACCCGGGAGGCGGAGCTTGCAGTGAGCTGAGATCCGGCCACTGCACTCCAGCCTGGGCGACAGAGCGAGACTGCGCCTCAAAAAAAAAAAAACAAAAAAAAAACCTACACCTCTAACCACTACACTGACTACACTGTACTGTCCCAGCTGCCAGGTCTTTCAGAATTATCAGAAGTTTCTCTTTCCATTTGAGTATAGGTTGTTCTTTCATACCTACAGTTTTAATTAATGTTTTTCATTCTCAAAGAAAACAGTACAAGTGCGTTTAAAAAGCAATAAAACATTTGCCTGCAGAAGGCATGGTAAATAGCTGGATGATAGAGAACTGAAAGACAATTACCATACAATGACAATAATGCAGGTATATGTGCATGTAATTAATTGCTCTAGAACACACGAAATAGAGAAAAGCCAGTGGCCAGGTATGTGGTTCACTAGAATGAGCATTGCATCAGGGACCCAAAACCTGATTTTTGGTCCATTTTTAACATGCATTTATTAAATACTGAATAGATGCAAAGAAACATTTGTAAATATCTGTAGTTTAAGAACCGCAGCAAAATCAGTGCTTATCTCTGGACCATACTGTTAAATAGAGCATTAACGTGATCTGTGGAGTCCCTGCTTCCACCCTTCCATGAGGAACTACTTTCCTAAATCTGTTTCTCATTCCCTTTGTTTCTTTGTAATTTTACTACACAATTTGCATCCAGAAACAATGTGTTGCTTAGTCGCTTATAATTTAGCACATAAACGTTCCTATATTCATCAGTAGTATTATGTGACTCGCTTTTTCCTTAACATTAGATTTCTGAAATTCATGCATGTACTTGCTTGTTGTTGTTACTTGTGGCTGCAGTTCATTTCCTTGAATTTCTGCATGTATGTGGATACATCTTTTTTTATGACTATACCATATTTTTTATCCATGCTCATTTTAATGGGCATTTTCATTGCTTCCAGTTTTTTGCTAGTATAAGTTACCAGCCTAAAGATTTTAGCCTAAAGAGTTTCCTATCTTTCTTATACAAAAATTTCTCTAGAGTATATATCCCTGCAAGGAAACTTGCTGGCTCACAGGATAAGCATATGGTCAACTTTCCTAGATAATGTCTAGTGAGATTCCACAGTGCTTGTACAAGGTATACACTTGCAGTGTGCAAAAGTTACGGTTGCTCCATAAACTTACCAGCAATTGTTTCAGTCAACCTCCTAATTTTCACCTATCTGCTGATGAGTATGAAATGCTGTTTCATTATGGTTTTAACTTTGATTTCTTTGAAAACTATTGAAATTGAGCTTCCTTTCATTTATTTAGAAACCGTTCAAGTTTCTTCTTGTGTGAAGTACCTGTTCTAGTCTTATCGTCCATTTCCGCACTGGGTTTTCTTTCTCAGTCTGATTTGCATGCATTCCTTATGTGTCCTGAATACTAATCAATGTTTAGCTATGTGTGCTACAAATACCTTCTCTCAGTCAGAGGCATATATTTTCACATTCTCTGCGAGGTCTTTTTATGAACAAAAGTTCTAAATATTATTGAAGTCAATTTTTCAAGTTGGTGGTTCTTTTTAAAGACATCTATCCTTACACTAAGGTTATATGGATCATCTCATACATCATTTTCTAAAAGCTTCAGTTTTGCCTTTCACGCTTCAGTCTTCAATCATCCTAGAACAGGTATCTGTGTTGTATAAAATATGAGGTCTAATTTAACTGTTACAGTATATGGATGGTTCCAGTGTCATTTGTTGAAAAATTCATATTTTCCTTAGTGCCCTGCAATGCCATCTGGATCATAAATCAAATTTCCAGTCATGTGAGGATCTATTTGGGGCCCTCTGTTCAATTTAATTATTGTCTTTGTTAGCCCATTTGGTGATATCATGTTGTCTTAATTACTCTACACTTACATTAATTCTTGGTATCTGGCAGGAAAATTTCTTTACCTAAGTTTTTGGTTCTTGACCCATGTCTGAGTTCTACATGGCTCCTGACTTTTTCAAATAAATTTTAGGATCAGTTTTAAAGCATCACCAAAAATATTATGTTATGAGTTTTAATGGAATTTTAATCTAGGTAATTTTTATTAAAATTTGCATCTTTAGGATATTGAATTTTCTTGTCCATGAATACCATAGAGTCCTCCATTTACATAGGGCTTTTCCAATGTGTTCTCACAGAACTTTATTATTTTCCCTGTAAAAGTCATGCATATCTTTTACAGATTTTGTTCTGAAAATGCTCTACATACTTTTGCTTTTATAAATCACATTCTCTTTTTAAATATTGCCTACTTATTTTTAAGTTATTAATAGAAATGTATTGATTTTTGTACATTGATTTTATCTAGACACCTTGCTAAATTATCTTGCTAATTCAATAAATAATCTGCATATTATTTTGCTTTCTGCACAATTATATGCAAATAATAACCATCTCTTTTTTTACAATCCATATATCATCACAATTTACTTATTTATTTATTTTTGTCTTTTTTTTTTTTTTTTTTTTGAGATAGAGTCTCGCTGTGTCACCCAGGCTGGAGTGCAGTGGCCAAATCTCGGCTCACTGCAAGCTCCGCCTCCCGGGTTTACGCCATTCTCCTGCCTCAGCCTCCCGAGTAGCTGGGACCACACAGGCCCGCCACCTCGCCCGGCTATTTTTTTTATTTTTGTATTTTTTAGTAGAGACGGGATTTCACCATGTGAGCCAGGATGGTCTCCATCTCCTGACCTTATGATCCACCCATCTCGGCCTCCCAAAGTGCCGGGATTACAGGGTTGAGCCACCGTGCCCAGCCCTATTTTTATCTTAATGAGCTGGTTAGAATCTCTAGTGTAATGTACATAAGAAATAGTAATGGTATGAAAATTTTCATGTTCTTGATCTTGAGTTAATTTTAAATTAACTGCGAATTATTCCACTAAAATGCTGCATGTTATTTGAAGATAAATATTATCTACTTTTAGTCTGCTAAAAGTTTTTATACTGAATAGATTATAGATCACGAATTTTATCAAAAGCTTTTTCCTTCTACTGAAGTGGTGTACTTTTCCTCCCTTTATTGATAATAAATTAGAATTTAATTTTTTTCCATGTAAAGCAAGCCTTGCATTCCTGGAATAATGCCAGTTTAGTCCAGTATTCTTTTTTACATAGTATGTGATTCATTTTATTAATGTTTTGTTTAAGAAATGCTCTTCTCTACGTGCAAGATCAGACTTTCTAGTCCCTACATTCATTTGTATGAAATTTGAATAATTTATTCCATGAATGTTACATAATCCACATTGACTAAGTCAACTGGGAATAATGTTTTGTTTCAGTTTTGTTTGTTTCTTTGTGAAAAGGGGAAGTTTTTAACTGCTGAATCAATTTCTTTAATGATTATAGGATAATGTGATGATCTATTCTTACTGCATTAATTATGGTAAATTATATTCTGAAGACTGTTTCCAGGTCTAATAAGACTTCAGTGTTAGCATAATTTTGTTTATTATTCTTTGATTATGAAGACTCTGCAGTAATATCCTCTTTTATTTCAAAATTATTATTTTGTCCTCCCTTTTCTTGATCAATTTGGCTGGTAGATTGGGATTGTCTTTGTAAAGAACAAAGTTTGGTTTTGTGGGTTCTATTGTACTTTTTAATTTTATTGTAAATTCCACTTAATCTATTTTTAGGTTACATTCCATTAGGTTTTTTTAGTGTTATAAATAAAAGTCTTAGCTCATTAATGTTCTGTCTTTTTTTCTCTTTTAATGTATAGTATTTTGGTTTTGTTCTATTCTAAAAATTTTCTAATTTTTATTATAATTTCCTATTTGGCCCATGCTTTACTTAAAATTATGTTTGTTTGTTTTGGGGTGTTGTTGTTTGTTGTTTTGTTTGTTTGTTTGTTTGTTTTTGAGATGGAGTTTCACTCTGTCACCCAGACTGGAGTGCAGTGGCGCAGTCTCGGCTCACTGCAGCCTCTGCTTCCCAGGTTCAAGTGATTCTCCTGCCTCAGCCTCCCAGGTAGCTGGGATTACAGGCATGTGCCACCATGTCCAGCTAATTTTTGTATTTTTAGTAGAGATGGGGTTTCACAGCTTGCCTCGAACTTCTGATGTCAAGTGATTCACCTGCCTCAGCCTCCCAAAGTGCTGGGATTACAGGCATGGACCACTTTGCCCGGCCTAAATTTATATTTCTTGATCTTCAAATGCCTATGGTTTTGTTGGTGATAGTTTGCTGTTGGTTTCTAACTCAATTGTTTAGTGCTCAAAAAAAATACTCTGAATGAGATAAATCCTCTGAGTTTGTTGAGTCTTATGTGGTGGCCCAGTATATGATCTTTTATTTCCATAAATAAGTTGAGATAAACATGGGGTTCACAATTAGCTCTGGTTAATTAAGCTCTTTAGGTCTCTATCTTTACTGATTTTGTTTTTGTCTTAATCTAACAAGCACTAAGACACAATTACTATAATGATAGACTTGGGTGTCAACTTCTCTTTGCAGGTCAGTCAATTTTTGCTTTATATGTTTTGAGGCTTGGTTACTAAGCACATATAAGCTCAATACACACACACACACACAAACACATAGACAACTTCTTGTTAGCTAGAAATTTTTATCTTATAATCACTCCTTATCTCTAGTTAGCCATTTGATTTAATGTCTGTTTCCTCTGACATCAATAGAACTATCTCAAATTCCTTTGACTAGTATTTACCTGGTTACTTCTAAATACATATCTATATATATTATATATATAAGAAGTATATAAAAGTATAGACATATATGTGTGTATATGTATGTACATGTGAAAGATACATATATTCTTCATATATGTATATGTTTGTGTATGTACATATGTATGAAAAAGATATGTATATATCTTTTTCTCTCTGTCTGTTTTTAAGATCTTCTGTTTGTCTTTGGTGTCCTGAATCTACACTATAATAACTCTATGTGTAGATTTCTTTGTGACTATCCTATGTCATTTATTATGGTCTCTGGCTTTGAGGATTGGTAACCTTAATATCTGGAAAAATTTTCAGCCATTATTTATTTCATGATTGCCTCTTCTCCATTTTCTCTCTCCTTTTCTTTAAGGACCCTAATTCATTTTAATCTCACTTTCTCATTTTTCACCTGTTTTTCCTTATTCTGTATTACAAATACTCCTAGATATATCCCTATCTATCCTAATGTGTATAATCCGTTTGTACCATTTGTCGAATGTTTATTTTCAAATATTGTCCGTTTTCTTATTCCTAAAAACAAACTATATTTGGTTTTTTAAATCTACTTGATCATGAAGTCTCTTGCTCATTTTCAATTCCCTTTTTAATCTTTAAGCATATTGATAATGTATATTGTATTCTCCCTGCCAGATAACTCTAATATCTGACGTTTTTGAGATTGTGCCAACCTTTGTTTACACCAAGCCTCATTCACAGGGCCATATTTCCTTGTATATTTTTTATACTTGTATCTGAATGATGAGGTTCAGGGCATGCTACCTCAAAACATGGCACCTTGACATTTGAAAAAAACAGCAGAAGCAAGAAGGTCTCACCGACCTTCTGCCATCAGGTCATCCAGAAAAGAATTTTCTGAACTTCCTCCAGAGTAGATCATAAGATATTGAGGAAAGGATTAAAGACACAGAGTTGCCAAGAATCCCGAACAAACAGATCGTGCTATGTTCCCCCCGGTTTGTTACCATTAGAGCATACCCTTTTGTCCTCCAATCATACTTCTGCAATAGTCATTCATAAAAACAGATTTCCTTGTTTCTTTGTGTCTTCATTTCTGAAGGCTCCCACCTCATGTAAAAGTTATAAATAAATTTGTATGCTTTCCTGTTCTAATCTGTCTTTTTTTTTTTTTTTTTTTTTTTTTTTTGAGACGGAGTCTTGCTCTGTCACCCAGGCTGTAGTGCAGTGGCCGGATCTCAGCTCACTGCAAGCTCCGCCTCCCGGGTTCCCGCCATTCTCCTGCCTCAGCCTCCCGAGTAGCTGGGACTACAGGCGCCACCACCTCGCCTGGCTAGTTTTTTGTATTTTTTGTAGAGACGGGGTTTCACCGTGTTAGCCAGGATGGTCTCAATCTCCTGACCTCATGATCCGCCCGTCTCGGCCTCCCAAAGTGCTGGGATTACAGGCTTGAGCCACCGCGCCCGGCCCTAATCTGTCTTTTGTTATAGGGGTCTCGGTCACAAACCTTGTAATGAATGGGTGAGGAATCTTTTCTCCTATACATGAGTTTATCTTTCTCAGCATCAGTCTTCGCTTCTGTCAGATGCCTGGTCATACTGGTAACAAAAGTACACTTTAAGTTAAATTATTGGCTTGAGGTTCCTGAGACTATGCAGGTATAAAATTCAGATGTGAGTTCTCAGGGTAAACACTCTCCCTTATCCACAGCCAACACCAAGGTTCAAGACAGGAAATTGCTCCTTCTATCAATGCTACCCCCTTCCACACATACAATCCAGGACAGGGACCAGATTTAATTCTAGCGACTTTTACAGTGATGATGTAGCCTATTGGGGTCCCAGTTTTATTCTGCTGATCTGTTACTAGATTCCTGTCCTCTCCCCACCTCTGTGGGAATGCAAAAGCCAAAGCTCAAGGTTATCTGGATTCATCAAATACCTTCTTGGTTGAAAGCAGCTTCCATGCTAAGTTACCTCTCCAGATCCCTGCTTTCACTTAGTTCTTAACCTCTGAGTAAGTTGTCAAATTTAGCAAATAAAAATGCAGGATGCTCAATTACATTTGAATTTCAGATAAATAATTTTGTATACATATGTTTCATGCAATATTTGAGACATACTCATATAATAAAGTTATTTATTGCTTATCTGAAATCCAAATTCAACTGGATTGCCTGTGTTTGTTTTCTGGCAACACTGCACTGAAGAAATTCTTATTTTCTTGCCAGTTTGTTGATGTATCTAGGGAGCCTTTTAAAACTTAAACAGCATTTTTTGCCGGGCGCGGTGGCTCATGCCTGTAATCCCAGCACTTTGGGAGGCTGAGGTGGACAGATCACGAGGTCAAGAGATCAAGACTATCCTGGCCAACATGGTGAAACCCCATCTCCACTAAAAATACAACTATTAGCTGGGTGTGGTCACGTGCACTTGTAGTCCCAGTCCCAGCTACTCAGGAGGCTGGGGCAGGAGAATCACTTGAACCCAGGAAGCAGAGGTTGCAGTGAGCTGAGATTACACCACTACACTCCAGCCTAGCAACAGAGCGAGACTCCATCTCAAAAAAAACAAACAAACAAAAAAAACAAAAACAAAAAAAAAAAACGTAAACAGCATTTTTGTTGTTTTCTGCAAGAAGGTCAGTCAAGTTTGCATACTGCTAGAAGCAGAACTCATTTTTGCTTTTCTCTTACCACCTATCCACCTTATGAAACAGAGGAAGTCACTGACCTCTGTGAACCTTAATCACTCACAGTATTCTGACTGCATAGCCTGAAATTTGGAAAGGACCTTGAGATCATCTCTTATAATCTCCTTATGTTAAAATACAGAAAACTGAGACTCAGACAACTAAAACAACAAGGCCAATATTATACCCAATTTAGCATCAGGGTGGAAACCAGAAATCCTGCCTCCTCACTTATTCAGCATTCTTTCCATTCTACCGTGTTGACCGTGAGGATCAAATGAGCTAAGTAATATCAAGGCACTAGGCAGAACATTGAAAGTACATAAAGCATTAGAATAAAATTAAGTATTCAAAATGATTTTGATTACAGAGTCTAACAAAAATTGGGCAGCTTAAATGTGAGATTTACTATGGAAAAATATTTATGGAAGGAACCTCATAGGATATAATAACATATTTATTCATTCTTTCCTTCTAGGAATCTTAAACATAACAAAGAGAATTTTCTACAAATATTTAAAGAAAATGATATTAAAATAAAATATCTGGCCAGAAATATAGTACATTAAGCAAGAATTTTTGACCTAGAACATAATATATTCTCCATAGCAAATAAGACAAAAAACAGAACTTAATTAGCAAAAGCCCTCTCTTCTTTTTTCCTTCCTCTTTTCTTACAAAGAAATGCTTTCAGAATGCTTAAGACTCTCACCATGCTACTTTCTTTGCTACAATCAGTGCATGATTGCCACTCAAATTGCTATACTGGTCCTTTTTCCTCTAGCTCTGCATAAAAAGAAGATGCAGATGAATGGATTTTCTGTGGGTTAATTTATTAGGAGTGCAAAGCAATTATCAGCAAGGTAAATCATGGAACATGAAGTACACTGTTACATGCTGGTTGCTGTATAATGTAGGTCCCTTGGCCACAAATGCAATTAAAGTGTTATATTTTATTCCTTTTAATTTTATCTCCTAGTCTATCCTTGGCTTAACCCAGGTAAGTTTAAACATATGTCAATATATGATCAATAGGTAGAAGTGTACAGTATTTACCACAAAAAAATTCTTTATTTTTGGTGATATGGGATAAATTTTCATGATATTATAGCATAAATCTACAAAATGGGGGTTAGAAAATTTAACCATAGGACTCCATTCCCAGGACATCAGCCTGTCAGTTTCTTGTATGGCTGTAATCGGGTGAAATTATATTACTGTCATGTGACCAGAGACTGGAGGGAGGTGAATTAAGCAGTGCTTGCAAATGCCTGTCACATGAATAGTATCTAAATCTTCTGTTTTTAATTTTAAAGGGCAGGTCCAAAGAAAGTCATGTTTACCAGGCTTTCAGGACTCAAAAGAAAGCCCTAACAGCAGAAGCAAGCCTTTTACCTCACAGACCAGTCCAAGTCTGAATACTATGAACATGATAGAAAGCCTCCACTTCAACAAGGAGAGTGGGGCTAAAATCCCAGTCCTGTCATAGCTAAATTTGGTCATTAGGATGACTAATGATTTAAACCCCCTTTCTTCAACCCCTACAGTGAAATTCTAGTACAACCTGTATCACGCTGGATTGTAATGTGTCCTTATGTGTCTCTCTCCCTACCAGCTCCATCTTTAGCTCTTTGATGATGCTGAATGAAGGACAATCTTGTAAGAATCAGTGCTCCCCTGCTCAGAACCATTTAGATATTTTAGCAGCTCACCAATAACCAAGTCTTTTATTAATTTTTTTTTAAAAAAGGTTTTCATGGCTCTTTGTGCCCTGATTTAGAATTTGACCTTGATTCAGTTTTCTCATTCAGTTTCTCCTTGCCTCAGTTTTCTCACAGAGTGGTGATAACAACTGCCTGGTAGGATTATTAATAACACATGAAAAAAATATCTATTTTGTAGATTAACAGAAGCTATTGTGATGATGGTGGTTATTCTTTGTTCACCAAGAGCTATAAGCCAACAGCAATATTTAAAATGATACCTCCGAGGCAATACATCAGGAAATACCAAGAAACAGGCCATTAAACTTGAAGAAAGTGACAAAACGGTACCAGTAAAGTAAGTGGTCAGAATAAGTAAGGTTAGAAAGAAAAGATGATTGGATAAAGTGAGTCTGTATTCTGAAACAACACACATGGGTTAGAGGAAAGAGGTCAGAGGCCGGGCCCAGTGGCTCATGCCTGTAATCCCAGCACTTTGGGAGGCCAAGAGGGACGGATCACCTGACATCAGGACTTCAACACTAGCCTGGCCAACATGGCAAAACCCCGTCTCTACAAAAATGCAAAAATTAGCCGGGTGTGGTGGCATGCATCTGTAGTCCCAGCTACTCGGGAGGCTAAGGCAAGAGAATTGCTTGAACCCAGGAGGCAGAAGTTGCAGTGAGCTGAGATTGCATCACTGTACTCCAGACTAGATGACAGAGCAAGACTTCACCTCAAAAAAAGGATGATGGCAAATGTGAGACCATAGGGATTGCTGGGATTCAGCAGGAAATTGTTGATTTATTGTAAAGAAATGAGGTGGGAAGAGGTGCTCTATTAAAAATAGTGTAAAAAGCCGGGCGCGGTGGCTCAAGCCTGTAATCCCAGCACTTTGGGAGGCCGAGATGGGCGGATCACGAGGTCAGGAGATCGAGACCATCCTGGCTAACACGGTGAAACCCCGTCTCTACTAAAAAAACAAAAAACTAGCCGGGCGCGGTGGCGGGCGCCTGTAGTCCCAGCTACTCGGGAGGCTGAGGCAAGAGAATGGCGTAAACCCGGGAGGCGGAGCTTGCAGTGAGCTGAGATCCGGCCACTGCACCCCAGCCTGGGCGACAGAGCGAGACTCCGTCTCAAAAAAAAAAAAAAAAGTGTAAAAAAAAATACTGTCATGAGGTTGAAACATTCCTATTTGTCCTAATGAACAATTAGAAACTTTCGGGGATTCTGGAGCAACAGAGTAAGGCAGAGAAAGTCTATCTTTCTATCATCTATCTTGACTATCATTCTGGCATATCTGTAGGTAAGGAAAAACATATTTTCCTCACCCATCTCAAGTTCGTGGCTAAGGTCCCTGCAACAGAAGAAAGATTAACAAGGGGAAAGCGTACCATTTCATTTAATGTAAGTTTTTCATGACACAGGAGCCTTCCAAAGAAAATGAGACCCAAAGAAATAGTTAAACCTGTGTGTTTTAATGCTAAATTTGAAGGGTGGATAGTCGTGAAGAAATATAATATGACAAAAGCAGTATGATCTAATGGTAATAAACTGGGGAAAACTTAGCAGGGCCTGTTTGTTCCGATTCTTCTCTGTGACCCTTTGTCTTCAGAAATAAGGATAGCCCTTTCCTCTGGGTATAGGGAGGGTACCTCCCACATGAAGTTCTTATGAACTGCGTCAGAGGAAGGTCAGAAAATCCTCCCTAGGTTTTATGACCTGCTTTGGGGGAAAGGTCAGGGAGACCTTCCTGCTTTTGTGGTTTTCCCAAATTCCTTTAGCCTAAAATATTCAGGGATACTACTATATCCTGAACCCCAATACATGTGTTTTTTTTTTTTTTTTTTTTTTTTTTTTTTTTTTTTAAGCTTACTTGGTTCTGTTACAGAAAGGGTCTTGGAAAATGGAAGAAACCCACCCGAAGGCTGCTGCCATCACACAGATAAGAGGTGGCGAAGGCGGTAGGTGTAGTAGGTGACTGATTCTGTGATGTATGCTCAAGGGTGAAGAAGATCAACATCTGTTCAGACTGTTTCTTCCCTAAACCAGCTGAATCCTCAAAATACAAGCAGATGCCTTCCCTGTAGCAAAAGTCTCTGTCCATAGTGATAGTGTAAATGCCCCACAGAGAGAGTTAAAATTAAACTTCTCACATTTTAGCACCTCTGTGTGAATACACTTGCTTGTTTGTTTTTCCTAGAGCAGATGCCCATAAGGGATTGTCAGGAAGGTGGTAAGAGCTCTGAGCCCTAAGTGGGTGGCAACCATCACTGACGCAGAGAAGGACATTAAAAGGGGTGGCTGGGGGTGCTGAATGTTGGTTCTCTTCTGCAATTTTGCCTGAGGCTGCCTTTGAGGATGTTAGTGCTGACCATGACAATAAAACTCTGAATAATAACTAAATGTGGTCGGGGGAGAATTAAAAACTAATGTTAAAATAAACAGTGATGCTAAAACAGTGTTTGTCCAAACTCACCCTTTTGCTTTTGCGGGAATTCAGTTATTGTGCGTGCCCCTGCTCCTTTGTGTGAACAAATTTTAGCTTCAATTCAGTTCTGCATTGCACTTCTATTACACAAATGTCTCTTTGGCTTCGTCTGCCTTCCTTCACTTGAGATAACCCATCATTATTGTCTCCACTTATCTATGAAACATGTGTTTTATGTTTAACTTGCATGTACAAATTGAAGCTAGTTGTCAACATTACTATGGACTGATATATTCTAAAATAAGTAGATGCAATGATATTGCCTCAGTGTTGTAAGCACCCTCTTTGCATCTGCAGCTATCCCCTCATGCTAAATTGTGTTCTTTTGAATAATTTAACGCTTTTGTTATTTAAAATGTGATGTATTCATGCTTTGTGTCCTCAATGCCAGTGAAAGCTCTTAGAGGCTCTATTCACCTCTATCCCTCAGCACCCAACACTAGTCTCTTTACTTAGGAAATACTTGAGTTTTTCGGGCTTAACTACATATTACTCATTATGGATGGGAGTGCTTGCTCTTTTTAGGGTTGATAATTTTGCACTGTATGATACTTTAAGTAATTATGTTTATAATCAATTAGTGAGGGCAGGGGATGAGGGACTCTCAAAACCACTTTTGAGTGCATAGTGAAACGTGATTAAATCAGATTCCACAACTTCGACATTTGTGTACATTTGAATGTGATTCGTGCATGGAGCTGTTGAGTCCCCTGTTCATCAACTTGGGGTACAAAATAAAGTTTCATATTCAAATAATTATTTGAACACTCACGCTCTCTTCATCTTGCTCATAGCTGAATTCTTTTCCAAAATGCAGCTCTCTAAATGAGTCCTGGGGACCTCCAGGAATTCAGTCACCATTCCTGACTCTGTTCCCTCTATTGCTTGCCTTTTGTCGACCATCACATTGTTCCCCGCACATCATACTCCTGTGGCTGCACGGTCCATTGAACCATGACATCAGCACGTCCTGCTAATTCTACCTTTAGGCTCTAGGCTGCAACTACCCTCCTAATTTCCTCTCTTACCACTCTCTCCTTCATACTCCAGGTATTTTCACAGGTCTCTCATGGTAATCACACATTCACCACTTCCCACAGGCCCTTCCCCCATTCCCTCTGCTTAGAATGTCCTTTCTACACTGCACACCCCTCGTCCAAATGGGCAAACATTTAAATCTTAGCCAAGTTGTTATGTCCTCCTTACCACTATCCCTGACTCTCAGAATTAGCCATCCGCCCTCCTTTCTCCAATCCCTACAGTGAAATTCTAGTATAACCTGTATCACACTGCTGCCCTGCTCAGAACCATTTTGGTATTTTAGCAGCTCACCAATAACCAAGCCTTTTATTAATTATTATAAAAAAAAAAAAGTTTTCATGGCTCTTTGTGCCATGATTTAGAATTTGACCTTGATTCAGTCCAAACCACATTCTAAGAAAATCTGATTTAGGTGAAGCATTATGTGGCTATTATGTTAGTACATTTGGGAATGGCAGAGAAGATATGGATATATACAACAAGTCATATAGAGGATAAGAGAGGTGGGTAAAATTAACTTACCTATTTAAACATTCCAGAAAATTTTAAAAACTGAGCTGTCAGAGAAAAAAAGCAAAGAACCCACATATTGCTACTCAGCATAATTTTGCTTAGAAAATAGCATTATTTCTGCTTGATTTGATTTCATGTGGTTAAGTTTGGAGGAAATGTTATTTATTATATCCACAGCTAAGCTTATGTAATTATCCACAAATGTTCTAGTGTAGTACAGCCAACAACAGGGATGCTTGTTGCATCAATTTGGAAAAGAGAGGAAAAAAATTAGCCATGTAATAGTTAATTCAATTTATAAAATTAAATGTGTATTAAAAACATGTCTGGTAAATATTATGCCATCTGCACATGCTCAAACAGTGAGCCTGGTTAATATTTTATAGTTTATCTGATAAAGTTAACAAAAGAATTTAGTCAGAGTGGAGACATACACTGAATATTTCATCACCTTCTTAATTGCAGAATACAGACAAGACATTTTTTTCCCTTTGGGAAAAATAAATGTTAAAAGTTATTACAGATGGAATCAGTTTGGCAATTAGGTTGAAATCCAACTGAAACCAAGCAGAAATGGATGGCTACAAACATCATAGTCCCAAAGTATTTTGAGCCAATTCCATCCATTTACATGATGAAGCAGAAATGTTGATAGCAATGCTGTGAAACTCAGCTAGCAGAGGTTATATTAACACAGAAGAAAAACTGGCTTTGTGCCTTTTTCCCCAATAGTTAATTCGCAGTCATCAAGAGCTGTCATTCTTATGCACAGCAGACAATATGATATACCTAAGGCTTTTCAGTCTGACTTCTGATTTAAAGGTCTTCAGCTTATGCTGTGGACCTTAACCTTGAAGCCAAGTGCAAATTAGCTTTAAATCAATGAAGCTGATTAAAGCTCCATTGTGGTTGAGCCCGTAATAGGAGAAGGGAGGGGAAGGAACCACTTGAAAACAGCAAGATTGGCCTCTCTTAACTTGGAACATATGTAATGCTTTTCAACTCTTCTCTACCCTGACAAAACCATGAATGGTTTTAAGGCTATTTACCTGCTAAGAGAATGGCACCAAATTTTCCAATTCAGTGGAAGAGGTCAAGTGAGAATCAAAGGTATTTTTCACAAGCACTAGGACATAAAAGGTTATTTTAAAAAGAATAAAAAGGAGAACATCAAAACACCTCCCTAATGGAGGCCAAGAGAACCAAGTTTCTATCATGTGGAAAAAAAAAAAAATCTTAGATTGTAAAGGTGCTGAGGATTTCTGTTTGCTTTGTTTTATGTTTTTAGATTTACCATTTCTCAAAACAGGAGGATGCTGCAACTTCTGACCATCTACAGAAAATGTTTTACTTCCTCACAAATGACTATGTCTGTAAAAAATATGCCTGCAGAAAAATTATTTGCTTTGAAAGTGGCCAGAATAAACTCCAGCCAAAGGCAGGGTCATTTGTTTATGTATAACCCACCACCATTACCACCTTTCTATAGCCACAGGAATCACTTTACCTGAGTGATTTACCAATTCTTCCTGATTTTTCTGGGGCTATCAGCATCTGGACAAATTCAATTTTTACAAAAGTATATATATAGAGAGAGAGAGATGGGGGGCTCAGTCTTACTGTGTTGCCCAGACTAGACTCCAACTCCTGAATTCAAGTGATCTTCCCCTCTCAGACTCCCGAGAAGCTGGGACTCAGCTACTGTGCCAGGCAAGAACAATTATTTTTGTAACATCTTCAGAAACACTAAATCATAGACTAGAAAGACTACTTCAAATAGAGAAAGACTCACTATTACTGCCTAATTTAATTCTTTAATGTTGCAATTCAATTTGCCCTTCACAGAAACACCATCCCATTGTAACAGATTATAGGGAGTGACCTTCTCAGTCCCATCCAAGGTATGGATGAGTCCTTGTCTTCATATTTCAGGCATGATGAATTTTAAATTAGGGAAAAGAAATTTTTACCAAGAACACTGAAGAAATAAAGCAAATACAAAAAGGCAGGAGCTAAGGAGTCATAGAGTACAGGTAATTTAATAATACAGAGTTGACCATGCCTAGTTATTATTTAAGTGCTTACAACCATGCTTAGCAAAGAGCATGTGCTCAATGCATGTGAGCTGTTTCTGTTACTCCACCGACTTGGATGCACACTTGACCAGTACACAGTCCACAATCCTTTTTACTCCTCCCTTGAATGTACATGTTGCCAAAACTCTGCTTGGAAGCCCTCAGAATTTCCTCTCCCACTCCAATTTCTATGAAACTTTAATAAACAGAGAACAAGAGAGCTGAACTAAAAAAGAAATCAGTCACTTTGACCTAATCAAGTTACTAAAAACATGCTAACAGTCACCAAAGGCAGAGAAGTATCAACACATAAAAGCATGTACACTAGAAACAGAGCAAAGTACTTAATTCCCCAGTTTTGAAAGTCAAACAGGCCAGGCGCAGTGGCTCATGCCTGTAATCCCTGCACTTTGGGAGGCCAAGGCGGGTGAATCTCGAGGTCAGGAGTTCAAGACCAGCCTGACCAATATGGCGAAATCCCGTCTCTACTAAAAATACAAAAATTAGCCGGGCATAATGGCGTGCATCGGTGGTCCCAGCTACTCAGGAGGCTGAGGCAGGAGAATTGCTTGAACCCAGGAGGCAGAGGCTGCAGTGAGCCAAGACCGTGCCACTCTGCACTGCAGTCTGGGCAACAGAGTGAGACTCCGTCTCAAAAAAAAAAAAAAAAAAAAAAAAACAAAAAGAAAAGAAAAGAAAGTCAAAGAGAGCTGCTTCCCCGCATGTATCTCTACATCTCTAGTTTATCTTGTATAAGCTTCCAAGACAGGGCAAACTAAAGAACAATAGAGACATGAACTGGCCACTGAAAAAAAGAGAATAGAGAATGGAGATAGGGGAGGCAGTAGAATGCTAGAAAAGACAGGAGAAAGAAAGGGGAAAAGACAAATTGCTGAGAAAAAGGAATGAGGCAACAGATGAACAGAATGAGCTGAGACGAATTAGGTGTAATATTCCCCCAAGATGAGAGTGAATGGCAACTGATGAGAACAGAGAGCTCTGCTCTTCACAGACTCTGGGTGACAAGGTTCTGTCCATTCACTGAACTGTTGCTACACAGCTCTAGAGGGACAGAAAAGTCAAGGAGAGAGAACAGATGCCTCAGCATGACTAGACAGCCAGGACCCAGTGGGTGATAACCATCACGATTTCTTAAAACACAACCACCTTCTATCATTAACAGGATGTTGTGAGAACAAGGAATTTTCTGTCAGATGCTGAAATCTCTGGAAATAGGTACCATTTAAATGCTAACAGTTATTATCAATGGTGATGGTGGTGATCAAGATGATGGAATGATGATGACTTTCATTCAGAATCTCCTTACCTAGAACTATCTGCCTCAATGATGCCCAAGCACTTTTCAAATCTCATTAACTCTTACCTGTGTTTTAATTAATCATCATTTTAATAACCCTGGAAAGCATTCTAGAGGCTGCTGATAAAATGAGAAGCAAAATTAAATGATTAAGAGTAACTTTCATCTGACCATGGGAAAATCACAGGCACTTTTGATGGCCTCATTTTGCTAGCCATTCATCTGGATACATCCCATCCATGACTAGGACTAACCTTACAAGTAGATAAAGGCAGCACGCCAGAATGGTGTAATTTAAGAATCTTTCCTTGCCCCAAAATATCTCCCTTGCCCAGACATAAAAATACCCAACAATCTGTCTTTAAAGGTCTGTTCCTCTGGATTTCTCAGCAACGAGGTCTCCATTTTTAAAATGCAAATGCTTCCGGATTTTATCAAGAAACTCAGCTATCTTCACATCCTATAAATAGCTGTGGTTGCTTTTAATCTGATGTTTTCGACCTCTCTGAGGAGGGATCCCTGGCTGCATGAAATCATTAGTCATCCTAAAAACTGGGGTGGCACCAAACAATAATGAGCATTTGAAAAATTAAAATAAATAAAAGAGAACAGCAAGCCCCACAAACAAGTCATTCATTTGGAGACATTGCTTAAGACTGATTTACCCCAAGTTATTTTACACATCCAGAGCTAGAATATGCAAGATTGCAAGTTAAAAGAGGACGCAAAGTAAAACATCTTCTGTAGCTCTAATGAAAAACAGCATCCAGGGAGCCCCAGTGGTTGCGCCCAACTTCCTTCTGCTAATACTCAAAGCAGGGAGACGAATAGTGTCCCACCCCTTAGCCCCACACCCACC
>NW_022141864.1:0-19683 GCF_007565055.1 Rhinopithecus roxellana | reverse complement strand
ACTTTGTACACAAATCTATTATGTCTATATTTTAAACCTATACGTATTATATCTATTATGTTTATTTTATACCTGTATCTATTATGTCTATTATCTCTATATTTTATTCCTATATATATATATGTGTTATGTCTATATTTTATACCAATATCTATTTTATTTATTATGTCTTTATATTATACCTATATCTACTATGTCTATATTTTATACCTATCTGTTATAATTACTATGTCTATATTTTATACCTATATCTCTTATATCTATTATGTCTATATTTTATACCTATATCTTTTATATCCATTATACATACATTTCATTCTTTTATCTATTATATCTATATTTTATACCTATATCTTTTATATTATTATATCTATATTTTATACCTATATCTATTGCATGTCTTTATATACCTAAATCTATTATGTCTATTAAATCTATATTTTATACCTATATCTATATCTGTTATATCTATATTGTACTCCAGTATCTATTATATTATTATCTGTATTTTATGCCTATATTTATTATATCCATTGTGTCTATATTTAATACCTATATCTTTTATATCTATTATGTCTATATTTTATACCTATATCTATATATCTATATTTATTATTGTGTATTTTATAACTTATATTTGTCTGTATTTTGTATCTACATCTATTATATTAGTTATGTCTATACTTTATACCTCTATCTTTTATACCTATATTTTATACCTATATCTATATACCTATTATATCTGCACTTTATACCCAAATCTATTATATCTGTATTTTATACCTATCTATTATATGTATTATGTCTATATTTTATACCTGTATCTATTATATCTATTATGTCTATATTTTATACCTATATCTATTATATGTATTATGTCTATGTTTTATACCAATATGTGTGATATCTATTATGTCTATATTTTATACCTATATCTTTTATATCTATATTTAATGCCTATATCTATTATATCTATTATATTTATATTTTATAACTATATCTATTATATCTATATTTTGTACCATATCATTATATCTGTTTTTTATACCTATACCTATTATATCTATATATCTATATTTCATACCTATATCTATTATATATATATTTCATACCTATATGTATTATACTATTATACCTATGATTTATTCCTATATCTATTATATCTATTAGGTCTATATTTTATAGCTATATCTATTATATGTATTAGGTCTATATTTTTACCTATATCTATTATGTGTATATTTTAAAACTAAATCTATTATGTCGATATTTTATACATATATCAATTATGTCTATTATGTCTATATTTTATACCTATATATATAATATCTGTCATGTCTATATTTTCTACCTATATCTATTATATCTATTATGTCTATATTTTATACCTATACCTATTATGTCTATATTTCATACCTATATCTATTATATCTATTATGTCTCTATTTTACACCTCTGTCTACTATGTCTCTATTAATACCTATATCTCTTATATTCTATTATGTCTATATTTTTTAGCTACATCTATTATATCTAATATATTTATATTGTATACCGATATCTATTATATCTATTATATCTATATTTTTAACTATCTCATATCTATTATCTCTGTATTTTATACCTATATCTATTATATCTATTATATCTATTTTTTACACCTATATCTCTTATAACTATATTTTATACCTTTTCTGTTATATGTGTATTTTATATCTTTATTATATCTATTATATTTATATTTTAAAATTATATATATTATATCTATTTTATTCCTGTATCTATATCAATCTATATTTTATACCTATATCTATTATATCTATTATGTCTATATTTTATACTCATATCTATTATATCTATTAATCTATTTTATACCTATATCTATTATATCTATATTTTATTCCTGTATCTATTATGTCTATTATGTCTGTATTTTATATCTATATCTATTATATCTATTATGTCTATATTTTATACCTATAACTATTATGACTAATTTATACCTATATCTGTTTTATATATATGTTTATATTTTATACCTATATCTATCTCTTATGTCTATATTTTATACCTATATCTGTTATATCTGTTATGTCTATATTTTATACCTATATATACCATATCTGTTATGGCTATATTTTATACCCCTATCTTTTATGCCTATATTTTATACCTATATATATCATATCTATTATGTTTGTACTTTATACCCAAATCTATTATGTCTTATTTTATACCTATATCTTTTATATCTATTATGTCTATATTTTATACTTAATCTATTATATCTATTATGTGTATATTTAATACCTATATCTATTATATCTATTATGTCTATGTTTTATACCGATATCTATTATATCTATTACTTCTACATTTTATACCCATATCTATATACCTACTATGTCTATATTTTATACGTATATCTATTATATCTATTATGTCTATATTGTACCCCTGTATCTATTATCTCTAGGATTGTCTAGATTCATACCTATATCTATTATGTCTATATTTTATACCTATATCTATTATATCTATTATGTCTGTATTTCATACCTCTATCCATTACATCTATTAAGTGTATAATTTATACCTCTATCTATTATATCTATTATGTCTATATTTTACACCTCTATCTATTATATCTATTATGTCTAAATTTTATACCTCTCTTATATCTATTATGTCCATATTTTATACCTATTATGTATTATATCTATTATGTCTATATTTTATACCTATATCTATTATATCTATTAATCTATATTTTTATCTATATCTATTATATCTACATTTTATACCTATATGCATTATATCTATTATATCTACATTTTATACTTGTATCTATAATATCAATTATATCTATATTTTATACCTATATCTATTGTATATATATTTTATGCCTATATCTATTATATCTATTATGTCTATAATTTATACCTGTATTTACTGTATCTATTATGTCTATATTTTATACCTACATCTATTATGTCTATATTTTATACTATATCTAGTATATCTATTATGTCTATATTTTATACCTATGTCTATTAGTACTATATGTCTAAATTTTTAACCTGTCTTATATCTATTATGACCATATTTTATACCATATCTATTATACCTACTATGTCTATGTTTTATTTGTATATCTATTATATCTATTATAACTATATTTATACCGATATCTATTATCTCTCTATTTTATTCCTATATCTATTATAATCTATTATATCTATATTTTATACCAATATCGGTATCTATGTTATCCATATTTATACCTATATCTATTATATATATTTTATCCATATTTTATACCTATATCTATTATATCTATTATATCTATATTTGATACCTAATCTATTATGTCTATATTTTTATACCTATATCTATGATATCTATTATGTCTATATTTTATACCTATATCTATTATGTCTATATTTTATACCTATATCTATGATATCCATATGTCTACATTTATACCTATATTTATTATATCTCTTATGTCTATATTTGTACCTATATCTACTATTTCTGTATTTTATACCTGTATCTATTATATCTATTATGTCTATATTTTATACCTATCATATTATGTCTATATTTCATACCTATATCTATTATATCTATTATGTCTATAGTTCATGCGTATATCTATATTTCTATATTTTATACCTATATCTATTATAAGTCTTATGCCTATATTTCATTTTTTTTTTTATTTTTTATTTTTTGAGACAGAGTCTCGCTCTGTCGCCCAGGCTGAAGTGCAGTGGTCGGATCTCAGCTCACTGCAAACTCCGCCTCCCGGTTTAGCCATTCTCCTGCCTCAGCCTCCCGAGTAGCTGAGACTACAGGCGTCTGCTACCTAGCCCCGCTGTTTTTTGTATTTTTTAGTAAAGACGAGGTTTCCCCGTGTTAGCCAGGAGGGTCTCGATTTCCGGACCTCGTGATCCACCCGTCTCGGCCTCCACAAAGTGCTGGATTACAGGCTTGAGCCACCGCGCCCGAGCTTATGTCTATATTTTATAACTATATCTATTATAACTCTTATGTCTATATTTTATACCTGTATCTATTATGTCTATATTTATACCTCCATCTATTGTATCTATTATGTGTCTATTTGATACTTATATCTATTATATCTATTATGTCTATATCTTTATACCAATATCTATTATATCTATTATGTCCATATTTTGTACCTATATCTATTATGTCTATATATGATACCTATATCTATTATATCTATTATGTCTATATTTTCTATCTATGTCTATTATATCTATTATGTCTATATTTTATACCTATACTTATTATATCTATTATGTCTACATTTTATACATCTATCTATTATATCTATTATGTCTATATTTATACCTATATCTATTATGTCTATAATGTGTATATTTTATACCTATACCTATTATATCTATTATGAGTATATTTTATACCGATATCTATTATGTCTATATTTTATATCTATATCTATTATATCTACTATGTCTATATTTTATTCGTATGTGTATTATATATATTATGTCTATATTTAATACCTATATCTATTATACCTATAATATCTATATTTTATACCTATATCTATTACATCTATTATATATGTATTTTATACCTATATCTGTACATGCATTATATCTGTATTTTATAACTTTATCGATTATATCTATATTTTATAGCTATAGTATTATATCCTATTATATCTATATTTTTTACATATATCTTTTATATCTTATTATATGTACATTTTATACCTATATCTATTATATCTATGTTTTATACCTATATCTATTATGTCTATTATATATGTATTTTATACATATATTTACACTATCACATGTATATTTTATACCTACATCTATTTATATATTATATTTGTTTATATACCTATATATAATACATCTATTATATCTATATTTGATACCTATATCTATTATGTCTATATTTTATAACTATATCTATGCTACTATTATGTCTATATTTTATATCTATATCTATTATATCTATTATGTCTATATTTATAACCTATATCTATTATGTCTATATTTTATACCTATATATATTTTGTCTATATTTTATACCTATATCCATTATGTCTCTATTTTATACCGATATCTATTATATCTATTATGTCCTAACATTTCATACCTATATCTATATATCTATTATGTCTATATTTTATACCTATATTATTATATCTATCATGTCTATATTTTATACCTATATCTATTAATCGATATTTTATACCTATATCTATATATCTCTATTCTATACCCCTATTATTATCTTTTATGTCTATATTTTATTCCGATATCTATTATCTCTTATGTCTATATTTTATACCAATGTCTATTACATCTATTTTGTCTATATTTTATACCTATCTCTATATCTATTGTGTCTGTATTTCATACTATATCTATATATCTATTACGTCTATATTTATACCTATATCTATTATGTAGATATTTTTATTCCTATATCTATTATATCTATTATGGCTCCATTTTATACCTACATCTATTATATCTATTATGTCTATATTTTAATATCTACATCTATTATAACTGTAATGTCTATATTTTATGGGTATATCTATATGTCTATATTTTATACCTACTATTATTATGTCTGTATTTATACCATATCTATTATGTCTTTATTTATACCTATATCTATTATATCTATTATGTCTATACTTTATAACTGTATCTATTATATCTATTATGTCTATATTTATACCTTAATCGATAATGTCTATATTTTATACCTGTATCTGTTATATCTATTATGTCTATATTGTATACCTATATCTATTATGTCTACATTTTATACCTATATATATTATATCTATGATGTCTATATTTTATAACTGTCTATTATATCTATGATGTCTATATTGTATACCTATACCTATTATATCTATTATGTTCTATATTTAAAACCTATATCTATTTTATCTATTATGTCTATATTGTATAGCTATATCTATTATCTATTATGTCTATATTTAATACCTATATCTATTTTATCTTTTATGTCTATATTTTATACCTATCTATTATATCTATTACATCTGTATTTTATACCTATATCTATTATAACTATATTTTATACCTATATCTATTGCATCGCTATTTTATACCTATATCTATTATATCTATTATATTTATTTTTTATAATTATATCTATTATATCTATATTTTATTCCTGTATCTATTATATCTATTATATCTACATTTTATAGCTATATCTATTATATCTATATTTTATACGTATCTCTATTATATCTATTATATCTACATTTTATACATATATCTATTGTATCTATATTTTATACCTGTGTATATTATATCTATTATATCTATATTTTATACCTATATGAATAATATCTATATTTTATACCTGTATATATTATATCTATATATTATTCCTATATCTATTATATCTATGACGTCTATATTTTATACGTATATCTATTATATCCATTATGTCTATATTTTATGCCTATATCTGTTTTATTTCTTATGACTATATTATATACCTATGTATATTATATCTATTATGACTTATTTTTTACCTTTATCTATTATATCGATTATGTCTACATTTTATACCTATATCTATTATATCTATTATGTCTATATTTTATAACTATATCTATTATATCTATTATATCTATTTTTTATACCTACATCTATTATATCTATATTTTATACCTATATCTATTATGTCTATATTTTATACCTATATCTATTATGTCTATATTTTATACATATATCTATTATGTCTGTTATGTCTATATTTTATCTATATCTATTATATCTATATTTTATACCTATGTCTATTATATCTTTATATCCCTATTTTATATCCATATCTATTATATCTATATTTTATACCTGTATCTATTCTATCTATTGTCTATATTTTATATCTAATCTATTATATCCATATTTTATACCTGTATCTATATCTATTATATCTTTATTTATATCTATATCTATTATATCCATTATATCTATATTTTATATTTCTATGTACTATGTCTATTATCTCTTTTATACCTATATCTATTATATCTAGTATATCTATATTTCATACCTATATCTATTACCTCTATATTTTTACTATATCTTTATCCATTATATCTATGTTTTATAACTATATCTATTATTTCTATTATATGTATATTTTATACATATATTTATTATATCTATTATATCTATATTTTATACCTCTAGTTATTATAACTGTATTTATACCTATATCTCTTATATCCATTATGTCTATATTTTATACGTGTATCTATCTATTTTGTGTATAATTTATACCTCTGTCTATTAGATCTATTATGTCTGTATTTTATACCTATATCGAGTATGTCCATGTTTTACACCTGTAACTATTTATCTATTATATCTATATTTCATACCTATATCTATTACATCTATTATGTCTATATCTATTTTATCAAATATGTCTATATTTTATACCTATACCGATTATGTCTATTATGTCTATATTTTAAAACTATATCTATTGAATATATTATGTCTATATTTTATACGTCTACATATTATATCTATTGTCTATATTTTATACCTCTATCAATTATATCTATTATGTCTATATTTTATACCTCTATCTATTATATCTATTATATGTATATTTCATACCTCTGTCTATTATATCTATTATGTCTATACTTCACACCTCTATCTATAATATCTGTTATGTCCATATTTTATATCTCTATCTATTATATCTATTATGTCTATATTTTATAACTATATCTACTATATCATGTCTCTATTTTATACCTATATCTATTATATCTATTATGTCTGTATCTATTATATCTATTATGTCTATATTTTATATCTATATCTACTATATCTACTAGGTCTATATATTGTACCTACATCTATTATATATAATGTCTATAATTTATACCATATATATTATATCTATTATATTTATATTTTATAATTAGGTCTATTATCTATATTTTATACTTATATCTATTATATCTATTATATCTATATTTTATGCCTATATCAATTATATTATATTTTATACATATATCTATTATATCTAGTATATCTATATTTTATACCTATATCGATTATATCTATATTTCGTACCTTTATGTATTATATCTAATATGTCTGCATTTTACTGCTGTATCTATTATGTCCATATTTCATACCTATATCTACTATATTTATTATGTCTATACTTTATACCTATATCTATTATATCTATTATGTCTATATTTTATACCTATACATATCCATTATGTCTATATTTTATACCTATATCTATTATATCTATTATGTCTATATTTTACACCTATATCTATTATATCTATTATGTCTATATTTTATACCTCTATCTATTATATCTATTATGTCTATATTTTACACCTCTATTATATCTATTATGTCTATATTTTATACCTCTATCTATTATGTCTATTATGTCTATATTTTATAACTATATTTATTATATCTATTATGATTATATTTTATACATATATCTATTATGTCTATATTTTAACTATATCTATCATATATATTATGTGTATATTTTATACCTATATCTATTATATCTATTATATCTATATTTTATTCCCATATCTATTATATCTATTATGTCTATATTATATACATATATCTATTTTATCTATTATGTATATATTTTATGCTTACATCTATTATATCTATTATGTCTATATTTCATACCTATATCTATTATATATATTATGTCTATATTTCATACCCATATCTATTATGTCTATATTTTATACCTATATCTATTATATCTGTTATGTCTATATTTTATACCTATATCTATTATATCTTTTATGTCTATATTTTATAACTATATTATATCCATTATGTCTATATTTTATACCTATATCTATTATATCTATTATGTCTATATTGTACACCTATATCTATTATCTATTATGACTATATTTTATTCCTCTATTATATCAATTATGTCCATATTTTACACCTCTATCTATTATATCTATTATGTCTATATTTTTACCTCTATTATGTCTATTATGTCTATATTATAACTATATTTACTATATCTATTATGATTATATTTTATACATATATTTATTATGTCTATATTTTATACCTATATCGATTTTACCTATTACGTCTATATTTTATACCTATATCTATTATATTTATTATGACTATACTTCATAGCTATGTCTATTATGTCTATATTTCATACCAATATCCATTATAACTATTATGTCTATATTTTATATCGTTATCTATTATATCTATTATGTCTATATTTTATACCTATATCTATTATATTTGTTATGTCTATATTTCATACCTATATTTATTATATCCACTATATCCATTTTTTATACCTATATCTATTAAGTCTATATTTGATACCTATATCTATTATATCTATTATGTCTATATTTGATACATATATCTATTATAGCAATTATGTCTGTATTTTATACCTATATCCATTATATCTACTATGTCTATATTTTCTCTCTCTATTATATCTATTATGTCTATATTTTATATCTCTATCAATTATATCTATTATGTTTATATTTTATACCTCTATATATTTTATCTATTATGCCTATATTTTATACCTATATCTATGATATCTATTATGTCTATATTTTATAACAATATCTATTATATTTATAATGTCTATATTTTATACCTATATCTACTATGTCTATATTTTATACCTATCTGTTATATCCATTATGTCTATATTTTATACCTGTATCTCATATATATTATGTCGATATTTTATATATTTTTTATTATATCTATTATGTCTATATTTCATACATATACTTATTATGTCTATATTTTATACCTATATCTATTATATCCATTATATCTATATTTTATACCTTTATCTATGATATCTATTAAGTCTATATTTTATACCTATATTATATCTATATTTTATACCTATATCTACTATATCTATTATATCTATATTTATACCTATATCTATTATACCTATATTTTATACCTATATCTATTGTATCTCTTTTTACACCTATATCTATGTCTCTTATATCTATATTTTATACCTATATCTATATCTGTAATATCTATATTTTATTCCTCTATCTTTTATATATATTATATCTATATTTTATGCCTATCTTTATTATATCTATTATGTCTATATTTAATACCTATATCTATTATATCGATTCTGTCTGTATTTTATACCTCTCTTATATGTATTATGTCCATATTTTATACCTATTTCTATTATATCTAATATGCCTATATTTTATACCTATATCTATTATATCTTTTATGTCTATATTTTATACCTATATCTATTATATCTCTTATGTCTCTATTTTATACCTCTCTTATACTTATTATGTGTGTATTTTATACCTTTATCTATTATGTCTATATATTATATCTACATCTATTATATCTGTTATGTCTATATTTTCTACCTCTATCTTTTATGCCCATATTTTATAACTATATCTATTATATCTATTATGTCTGTACTTTATACCCAAATCTATTATGTCTATGTTTTTTACATATATCTCTTATATCTATTATGTCTATATTTCATACCTGTATCTATTATATCTATTATGTCTGTTTTATGCCTATATATTATAACTATTATGTCTATATTTATATCGATATCTAGTATATCTATTTTGACTATATTTTATAACTCTATTACACTATTATGTCTATATTTTTCCTATAGCTATTATGTCTATATTTTATACCTATATGTATTATGTCTATATTTCATACCTATATCTATTATTATATTATGTCTATATTTACTACCTATATGAATTATGTCTATATTTTCTACCTATCTATTATAGCTATTATATCTATGTTTTATACCTATATCTATTATATCTATTATGTCTATATTTTATGCCTTTATCTATTATATCCACTATATCTATATTTTATACCTATATCAATTATATGTATATTTCATACCCATATCCATTACATCTATTATGTCTATATTTTATACCTATATCTATTATATCTATTATGTCTACATCTTATACACATATCTATTATCTCTTATGTCTATATTTTATACCTAAATCTATTATATCTATTATGTCTCTATTTTATACCTACATGTATTATATCTATTATGTCTATATTTTATACTTATATCTATTATATCAATTATATCTATATTTTATACCAATATCTATTATATCTACTATGTCTGTATTTTATACCTATATCTAATATATTTATTATATCAATGTGTTATACCTATATCTATTAAAGCTATTATGTCTGTATTTTATAACTATATCTATTATATCTATTATGTCTATATCTTATACCTATGTCGATTATATCTATTATGTCTTTATTTTAAACCTATACCTATTATATGTATTATGTCTATATTTCATACCTATATCTATTATAACCATTATGTCTGTATTTTATACCTTTATCTATTATATCTATGATGTCTATATTTTATACCTATATCGATTATATCTATTATATCTATATTGTTTGCCTATATCTAGTTTATCTATTATATCTATATTATTTACGTGTATCCAATTTATCTATTATGTCTATATTTTGTACCTATATCTATTATGTCTATTATGTCTATATTGTATACCTATATCTATTATGTCTATTATGTCTGTATTTTATAACTCTAACTATTATGTCTATTATGTCTATATTTTATACCTCTATCTATTACATCTATATTTTATACCTATATCTATTATGTCTATATTTCATACCTACATTTTTATAACACTTATGTCTATGTATTATACCTATATCTATTATATCTATTATATCTATATTTTATACCGATATCTATTATATCTATTATGTCTATATTTTATACCTATATCTATTATATCTACTATGTCTATATTTTACAGCTATATCTATTATATCTATTACGTCTATTACTTATACCCATCTCTATTATATCTATTATGTTTATATTTTATACCTATATCTATAATATCTATGTCTATATTTTATACCTATATCGATTTTGTCTATATTTTATACCTATTTTAATTATGTCTGTATTTATTCCTATATCTATTATTTCTTATGTCTATATTTTATACCTATATCACTTATATCTCTTTTGTCTATCTTTTATACCTATATCTATTATATCTATTATGTCTATATTTTATACCTATATCTCTTATATCTATTATGTCTATATTTTATATATATATCGATAATATCTATTATATCTATATTTTATACCAATATCTATTATATCTATTACGTCTATATTTTATTCCCATCCCTATTATATCTATTATGTTATATTTTATACCTATATCTATTATATCTATGTCTATATTTTATACCTATATCTATTTTGTCTATATTTTGTACCTATATCTATTAAATCTATTATGTCTATTTTTATATCTATATCTATTATGTCTATATTTACCTATAACTATTATATCTATTTTGTCTATATTTTATACCTATATCTACTATATCTATATATATATATACCTATATCTATTATATCTATTATGTCTGTATTTTACACCTATATCTATTATATCTATTATGTCTCTATTTTATACCTATATCTATTATATCTATTGTGTCTATATTTTATACCTATATCTTTTATATCTGTATTTTATACCTATATCTATTATATCTATTATGTCCATAGTTTATACCTATACGCATTATGTCTATATTTTGTACCTATATCTATTATATATATTATGTCTCTATTTTATTCCTATATCTATTATATCTATTATGTATGTATTTTATACCTATATCTATTATATCTATTATGTCTTCATTTTAAACCTATACCTATATATCTTTTATGTCTATATTTCATGCCTATATCTATTATAACCATTATGTCTATATTTTGTACCTCTATCTATTATGTATATATTTTATAACTTAATCTATTATAATTATTATGTTTATATTTGATACCTATATCTATTATATCTATTATGTCTATATTTATAGCTATTTCTATTATATCTATTATGTCTATATTTAATACCTATATCTATTATGTCTATATTTAATACCTGTATCTATTATATCTATTATGTCTGTATTTTACCTATATTTATTATGTCTATATTTTACCTATATCTATTATATCTATTATGTCTGTATTTTATATCTATATCTATTATATCTATTATGTCTATATCTTATACATATATCTATTACATCTATTATGTCTATATTTTATATCTATATCTATTATATCTATTATGTCTATATCTTACATATATCTATTATATCTATTATGTCTATATTTAATACCTATATCTATTATATGTATTACGTCGTTGATGTAAATCTCTACCTATTATACCAATTATGTCTATATTTCATACCTACATCTATTATAACCATTATGTCTGTATTTTATACCTATATCTATTTTGTCAATATTTTATACCTATATCTATTATAATTGTTATGTCTATATTTGATACATATATCTATTATCTATTATGTATATATTTTAACCTATTTCTATTATATCTATTATATCTAAATTTAATACCAATATCTATTATGTGTATATTTTATACCCTATCTATTATATCTATTATGTCTATATTTAATACCTATATCTGTTATATCTATTATGTCTATATTTTATACCTATATCTATTATGTCTATATTTTATACCTATATCTAATATCAATTATGTCTATATTACACCTATATCTATTATATCGATTATGTCTATATTTTATACCTATATCAATTACATCTATTATGTCTATATTTCATACCTATATCTTTTATATCCATTTTGTCTATATTTTATACCTATTTCAATTATGTCTATATTTTTATTCCTATATCTATTATATCTATTATGTCTATATTTTATATCTGTATCTAATATATCTATTATGTCTATATTTTATACCTATATATACTATTATATCGATAATGTCTATATCTTATACATATATTATATCTATTATGTCTATATTTTATACCTATATCTATTATATCTATTATGTCTATATCTTATACATCTATCTATTATGTATATATGTGTATATTTTATACCTATATCTGTTATGACTATATTTCATACCTATAATTTTATACCAGTTATGTCTATATTTTATAACTGTATCAATTATACCTATAATGTTTATATATTATACCTATATCTATTATATCGATTATGTCTATATTTTATGCCTATATCTATTATATATATTATGTCTATATTTTATACCAATATCTGTTATATCTATTTTGTCTGTATTTATACGTATATCTATTATGTCTATATTTTATATTTATCTATTATATTTAATGTCTGTAATTAATACCTATATCTATTATCAATTATGTCTATATTTTATACATATACATATTATATCTTTTATGTCTTTATTTCATACGGATATCTATTATATCGATTTGTCTATATCTTATACATATATCTATTATATAGATTATGTCTGTATTTTATACCTATATCTATTATATCTAATATGTATATATTTTATTCCTATATCTATTATATCGATTATGTCTATCTCTCATACATATATCTATTATATCTATTATGTCTATATTTTATGCCTATATCTTATATCTATTATGTCTATATTTCATACCTATATCTATTATATCTACTATGTCTATATTTTACACCATATCTATTTTATCTATTACGTCTATATTTTATACCCATCTCTATTATATCTATTATGTTTATTTTATACCTATATATATCATATCTATGTCTATGTTTAATACCTGTATCTATTTTGTCTATATTTTATACCTATTTCTATAATGTCTATATTTATACCTCTATCTATTTTATCTATTATCTATTTTTTTACCTATATCTATTATATCTAATATGTCTATATTTCATACCTATATTTATTATCCACTATATCTATATTTATATCTATATCTATTATGTCTATATTTTATTCCTATATATGTATATATATTTTAATTACATATATTATATCTATTATGTCTATATTTTATACCTATATCTATTATAACTATTATGTCCATATTTTAAAACTATATCTCTTATATCTATTATGTCTATATTTTATAACTATATCTATTATGTCTCTGTTTTATACCTCTATCTATTCTATCTATTATGTCAATATTTTATACCTATATCTATTATGTCTAAATTTCATACCTCTGTCGATTGTATCTACTATGTCTATATTTTTTCCTTTATCTATTATGTCTTATTTTATACCTATATCTATTCTGTATATATTTTATACCTATATCTGTTATATCTATTAGTCTATATTTTTATACCTATATCTATTATGTCTATTATGTGTATATTTTATACCTATATCTATTACTATTAGGTCTATATTTTATACCTATATCTATTCTGTATATATTTTAACCTATATCTTATATCTATTATTCTATATTTATCCTATATATTATGTCTATTATGTTTATTTTATACCTATATCTATTATATCTATTAGTCTGTATTTTATACCTTATCTATTCTGCCTATTTTATACCTATATCTTTTATATCTATTATGTCTGTATTTTATACCGTATCTATTATACCTATTATGTCTATATTGTATACCTATATCTATTTATCTATATTTAACTATATCTGTTTATCTATTATGTCTATATTTGATTCCAATATCTATTTATCTATTATGTCTATATCTATTATTCTATTATGTCATATTTTATACCTATATATATTATATCTATTATTCTATAATTTATACCTATATCTTATATCTTTATGTCTATATTTTATACCTATACCTCTTATGTCTATATTTTATACCATATCTACTATGTCTATATTTATACCTATATTTATTATATCTTTTATGTCTATATTTTATACCTATATCTATTATGTCTATATTTTATAACAATATCTATTATGTCTATATTTAATATCTATATCTATTATCTCTTATGGCTGTATTTTATACCTGTATCTATTATGACTATATTTTATACCTATATCTGTAATATCTATTATGTCTGCATTTTATACCTATATCTATAATATCTATTATGTTTATATTATACCTATATCTATTATATCTATTATACCTATACTTTATACCTATATCTATTATATCTTTTATGTCTATATTTTATACCTATAACTATTTTGTCTATATTTTTTACATATACCTATTATATCTATTAAGTCTGTATTAATACCTCTATTATATCTATTATATCTATATTTTTTACCTATATCTATTAAAACTATATTTTATACCTATATTCTCATATCAATACTTAATAACTATATCTATCATATCTATTAGATTATATTTTATAATATCTATTATATCTATATTCATAGCTATATCTATTATATCTATTATATCTATGTTTAATGTCTCTATCAATTATATCTATATTTTATATGTATATCTATTATATCTATTATATCTATACTTATACCTATATCTATTATATCTGTATTTTATAACTTTATCTATTTTATCTATTATGTCTTTATTTTGTGCCTATATCTATTATCTCTATTATGTGTATATTTTATACCTAGTCTATTATATCTATTATGTCTATATTTTATACTTATATCCATCATATCTATAATGTGTCTATTATATACGTATATTTGTTGCATCTATTTTGTCTATATTTATACCAACATCTATTATATATATTACGTCTATATTTTATACCTATATCTATTGTATGTATTATGTCTATATTTTATACCTATATCTATTATATCTATTATGTCAATACATTATACCTATATCTATTATCTCTATATTTTATACCTGTTTCGATTATATTGTTATTTCTATATTTTATACATAATCTATTATATCTCTTATGTCGATATTTTATACCTATATCTATTATATCTATTATGTCTATATTTTATATACCATATCTATTCTGTCTATATTTTATACCTATATCTATTATATCTATTGTGTCTATATTTTATACCTATATCTATCATATCTATGATGTCTATTTTTATGCCTATCCATTATATCCACTATCTATATTTTATACCTATATCTATTATATTTTTATTTGATACCTATATCCATTATATCTATTATATCTATATTTTATACATTTTTCTATTATACCTATTGTCTATATTTTCACCTGTATCCATTATATCTTTTTTTATTCATGTGTCTATTATATCTATATTTTGTACCTATACTATTATATCTATTATGTCTATATTTTACCTATAACTATTATATCTATTATGTCTATATTTGATACCTATATCTATTATATCTATTATGCCTGTATTGTATACCTATATCTGTTTCTCTATTATGTCTATATTTGATAACTATATCTATTATATCTATTATGTCTATATCTTATACCTATATCTATTATATCATGTCTTTGTTTTAAAACTTTACCTATTATATCCATTATGTCTATATTTCATACCTATGTCTGTTATAACAATTATGTCTATATTTATACCTATATCTATCAAATTTATTATGTTCCTATTTATACCTATATCTATTATATCTATTATATCTATATTTATACCTATATCTATATAACTATATTTTCTACCTATATCTATTATATCTATTATATCGATATTTTATACTTTTATGTATATATCTCTATTTTCTATTTTATATATACCCCTATCTATTATATCTTTTATGTCCATATTTTATACCGATATCTATTATATCTATTATGTCTATATTTTATACCTATGTCTATTACATCTATTTTGTCTATATTTTATACCTATATCTGTAATATCTATATTTTATAACTATATCTATTATATCTATTATGGCTATATTTTATACCGATTCTATTATTCTATTATGTCTATATTTTATACCTATATTTTTATATCTATTATGTCTATATTTTTACCTATATCTATTATATCTATTTGTCTGTGTTTTATAACTATATCTATTATATCATTATATCAATATTCTATAACTACATCTATTATAACTATATTTTATCCCTATATATTATATCTAAATTTTATACCTATATCTCTTATATTTATTATATTTATGTTTTATAATTTTATCTATTATATCTAAATTTTATATCTGTATCTATTATATCTATTATATCTATTTTTATACCGATATATATTGTATCTATATTTTATACGTATATCTTATTATATCCATTATATCTATATATTGTGCCTATATCTATTTTATCTATATTTTATATCTCTATCTATCATATCTATTATGTCTATATTTTATACCTATATCTATCATATCTATTATGTCTGTATTTTATGCCTGTATCTATTATATCTATATTTTTCTACCTATATATATATATCTATTAATCTATATTTTATACCTATATCTATTTATCTATATTTCACACACCTATATCTATTATCTATTATGTCTATATTTTATACCTGTATCTATTATGTCTATTTTTCATACCTATCTATTATATCCACTATGTGTATATTTTATAGGTAGTATGTATATAATCTATTATGTCTATATTTTTTACCTATACCTACTATACCTATTATGTCTATATTTATAACTACATTTTTATATTTATATTGATACCTATATCTATTTTATCTGTTACATTTATATTTTATAACTATTATATCTATTATGTTTTATATTTTTACCCATATCTATTATGTCTATATTTTATACCTATATCTATTATCTATTATATTATATTTTATACCTATTTCTATTATAACTATATTTTATATCTGTATCTATTGCATGTCTATTTTTACCTATATCCATTATATCTATTATTTTTATTTTTTATAATATATCTATTATATCTATATTTTATTCCTTTATCTATTATATGTATTATATCTTTTTTTACCTATACCTATTATATCTATATTTTATACCTGTATCAATTATAACTATTTATATTTTAATTTATACGTATATCTATTATATGTTATTTTATACCTATATCTATATATTTATTATATCTATATTTCATACCTAAATCTATTTTATCTATATTTTATACCTATATCCATTGTATCCATTATGTCTATATTTTATACCAGTCTATTACATCTATTATGTATATACTTCATACCTATATCTATTATATCTATTCTGTCTACATTTGTACCTGTATGTATTATCTATTATGTCTATATTTTATACCTATATCGATTATATCTATTATTTCTATATTTATACCTATCTATTGTATCTATTATTTCTATATTTTATACCTATATCTATTATATATATATTTTATACCTATATCCATATATCTATTATATCTATATTTGTACCAATACCTGTATCTATGATATCCATATTTTATAACTATATCTATTATATATATTACATCCATATTTTATCCTATATCTGTTATATCTATTATATCTTTATTTGATACCTTTATCTTTAGTCCATTTTATAACTATATCTATGGTATCTATTATGTCTATATTTTATACCTATATCTATTATGTTTATATTTGATACCTATATCTATTATATCTATTTCTATATTTTTATCTCTATATGTATGTCTATATTTTAAACCAATATCT
>NW_022141863.1:0-77795 GCF_007565055.1 Rhinopithecus roxellana | reverse complement strand
ATCCACCAGGGGGAGGATGTTACTACTTAAAACATCACAAAAGATGTTCACTCACCCAATGATATTGCTTCAAATTTCGGTCCAAGGAGGGAATATAGACAGCCAATATTGCTGGGAATAGACACACACCTGGGATAATATATTTAATCTTCAGTAGGAAGAATGCGATATTATTCCCCATATAGACGTGGCGTGGCGGCGGCTGGCGGCCCCGGATCGCGGGGGGCGGGTCCCCCGCCCCCCCGGCGATGGGGGTCCGCCAGCCGCCGGGGGGCGTGGCGTGGCGGCGGCTGGCGGCCCCGGATCGCGGGGGGCGGGTCCCCCGCCCCCCCGATGGGGGTCCGCCAGCCGCCGGGGGGCGTGGCGTGGCGGCGGCTGGCGGCCCCGGATCGCGGGGGGGCGGGTCCCCGCCCCCCCGGCGATGGGGGTCCGCCAGCCGCCGGGGGGCGTGGCGTGGCGGCGGCTGGCGGCCCCGGATCGCGGGGGGGCGGGTCCCCCGCCCCCCGGCGATGGGGGTCCGCCAGCCGCCGGGGGGGCGTGGCGTGGCGGCGGCTGGCGGCCCCGGATCGCGGGGGGGCGGGTCCCCCGCCCCCCGGCGATGGGGGTCCGCCAGCCGCCGGGGGGGCGTGGCGTGGCGGCGGCTGGCGGCCCCGGATCGCGGGGGGGCGGGTCCCCCGCCCCCCGGCGATGGGGGTCCGCCAGCCGCCGGGGGGCGTGGCGTGGCGGCGGCTGGCGGCCCCGGATCGCGGGGGGGCTGTCCCCCGCCCCCGGCGATGGGGTCCGCCAGCCGCCGGGGGGGCGTGGCGTGGCGGCGGCTGGCGGCCCCGGATCGCGGGGGGCGGGTCCCCCGCCCCCCGGCGATGGGGGTCCGCCAGCCGCCGGGGGGCGTGGCGTGGCGGCGGCTGGCGGCCCCGGATCGCGGGGGGGCGGGTCCCCCGCCCCCCGGCGATGGGGGTCCGCCACCCGCCGGGGGGGCGTGGCGTGGCGGCGGCTGGCGGCCCCGGATCGCGGGGGGGCGGGTCCCCCGCCCCCCGGCGATGGGGGTCCGCCAGCCGCCGGGGGGGCGTGGCGTGGCGGCGGCTGGCGGCCCCGGATCGCGGGGGGCGGGTCCCCCGCCCCCGGCGATGGGGTCCGCCAGCCGCCGGGGGGGCGTGGCGTGGCGGCGGCTGGCGGCCCCGGATCGCGGGGGCGGGTCCCCCGCCCCCCCCGGGGATGGAGGCCTGCAGTCGTGGGGACCGTGATTTGGCAGCCTCTTGGGGCCCACAAGTAGGTGTACAGGTATTCCGAGTAATAATATGTTATTACACATCAATGATCGATTTTAATAATTCTCAATGGTACTAATAATTGGATACCATTGTTAGTTTTCATTATTTTAAGTACCTGATTATGCAATCTTACTATTAATTATTAATATTAATGTTAATGAACAATATTATTAGTCCCTATTACTCATCATAATTTTCTTACCCGCATCACTTTGTATTGATTTAAGTAACATTCATGGCGTATATCATTATTTGAATATTCATTGTGATATTAATATTAATTACCATTTCAAATCGTTAACATTTTAATCCACCATAAATTTTTATGAAGTTTATTGTGATCATTAATATCGATTATTAGTAATATTTAATATATTTATTAATATTAATTATTAATTGATTGTTGCTGATATCCACCAGGGGGAGGATGTTACTACTTAAAACATCACAAAAGATGTTCACTCACCCAATGATATTGCTTCAAATTTCGGTCCAAGGAGGGAATATAGACAGCCAATATTGCTGGGAATAGACACACACCTGGGATAATATATTTAATCTTCAGTAGGAAGAATGCGATATTATTCCCCATATAGACGTGGCGTGGCGGCGGCTGGCGGCCCCGGATCGCGGGGGGGCGGGTCCCCCCCCCCGGCGATGGGGGTCCGCCAGCCGCCGGGGGGCGTGGCGTGGCGGCGGCTGGCGGCCCCGGATCGCGGGGGGGCGGGTCCCCCGCCCCCCGGCGATGGGGGTCCGCCAGCCGCCGGGGGGGCGTGGCGTGGCGGCGGCTGGCGGCCCCGGATCGCGGGGGGGCGGGTCCCCCGCCCCCGGCGATGGGGGTCCGCCAGCCGCCGGGGGGGCGTGGCGTGGCGGCGGCTGGCGGCCCCGGATCGCGGGGGGGCGGGTCCCCCGCCCCCCGGCGATGGGGGTCCGCCAGCCGCCGGGGGGGCGTGGCGTGGCGGCGGCTGGCGGCCCCGGATCGCGGGGGGGCGGGTCCCCCGCCCCCCGGCGATGGGGGTCCGCCAGCCGCCGGGGGGCGTGGCGTGGCGGCGGCTGGCGGCCCCGGATCGCGGGGGGGCGGGTCCCCCGCCCCCCGGCGATGGGGGTCCGCCAGCCGCCGGGGGGGCGTGGCGTGGCGGCGGCTGGCGGCCCCGGATCGCGGGGGGGCGGGTCCCCCGCCCCCCGGCGATGGGGGTCCGCCAGCCGCCGGGGGGGGGCGTGGCGTGGCGGCGGCTGGCGGCCCCGGATCGCGGGGGGGCGGGTCCCCCGCCCCCGGCGATGGGGTCCGCCAGCCCGCCGGGGGGGCGTGGCGTGGCGGCGGCTGGCGGCCCCGGATCGCGGGGGGGCGGGTCCCCCGCCCCCCGGCGATGGGGGTCCGCCAGCCGCCGGGGGGGGCGTGGCGTGGCGGCGGCTGGCGGCCCCGGATCGCGGGGGGGCGGGTCCCCCGCCCCCCGGCGATGGTGGTCCGCCAGCCGCCGGGGGGGCGTGGCGTGGGCGGGCGGCTGGCGGCCCCGGATCGCGGGGGGGCGGGTCCCCCGCCCCCCGGCGATGGGGGTCCGCCACCGCCGGGGGGGCGTGGCGTGGCGGCGGCTGGCGGCCCCGGATCGCGGGGGGGCGGGTCCCCCGCCCCCCGGCGATGGGGGTCCGCCAGCCGCCGGGGGGGCGTGGCGTGGCGGCGGCTGGCGGCCCCGGATCGCGGGGGGGCCGGGTCCCCCGCCCCCCGGCGATGGGGGTCCGCCAGCCGCCGGGGGGGCGTGGCGTGGCGGCGGCTGGCGGCCCCGATCGCGGGGGGGCGGGTCCCCCGCCCCCCCCCCGGGGATGGAGGCCTGCAGTCGTGGGGACCGTGATTTGGCAGCCTCTTGGGGCCCACAAGTAGGTGTACAGGTATTCCGAGTAATAATATAGTTATTACACATCAATGATCGATTTTAATAGATTCTCAATGGTACTAATAATTGGATACCATTGTTAGTTTTCATTATTTTAAGTACCTGATTATGCAATCTTACTATTAAATTATTAATATTAATGTTAATGAACAATATTATTAGTCCCTATTACTCATCATAATTTTCTTACCCGCATCACTTTGTATTGATTTAAGTAACATTCATGGCGTATATCATTATTTGAATATTCATTGTGATATTAATATTAATTACCATTTCAAATCGTTAACATTTTAATCCACCATAAATTTTTATGAAGTTTATTGTGATCATTAATATCGATTATTAGTATTAATATTTAATATATTTATTAATATTAATTATTAATTGATTGTTGCTGATATCCACCAGGGGGAGGATGTTACTACTTAAAACATCACAAAAGATGTTCACTCACCCAATGATATTGCTTCAAATTTCGTCCAAGGAGGGAATATAGACAGCCAATATTGCTGGGAATAGACACACACCTGGGATAATATATTAATCTTCAGTAGGAAGAATGCGATATTATTCCCCATATAGACGTGGCGTGGCGGCGGCTGGCGGCCCCGGATCGCGGGGGGGCGGGTCCCCCGCCCCCCGGCGATGGGGGTCCGCCAGCCGCCGGGGGGCGTGGGTGGCGGCGGCTGGCGGCCCCGGATCGCGGGGGGGCGGGTCCCCCGCCCCCCGGCGATGGGGGTCCGCCAGCCGCCGGGGGGGCGTGGCGTGGCGGCGGCTGGCGGCCCCGGATCGCGGGGGGGCGGGTCCCCCGCCCCCCGGCGATGGGGGTCCGCCAGCCGCCGGGGGGGCGTGGCGTGGCGGCGGCTGGCGGCCCCGGATCGCGGGGGGGCGGGTCCCCCGCCCCCCGGCGATGGGGGTCCGCCAGCCGCCGGGGGGGCGTGGCGTGGCGGCGGCTGGCGGCCCCGGATCGCGGGGGGGCGGGTCCCCCGCCCCCCGGCGATGGGGGTCCGCCAGCCGCCGGGGGGGCGTGGCGTGGCGGCGGCTGGCGGCCCCGGATCGCGGGGGGGCGGGTCCCCGCCCCCCGGCGATGGGGGTCCGCCAGCCGCCGGGGGGGCGTGGCGTGGCGGCGGCTGGCGGCCCCGGATCGCGGGGGGGCGGGTCCCCCGCCCCCCGGCGATGGGGGTCCGCCAGCCGCCGGGGGGGCGTGGCGTGGCGGCGGCTGGCGGCCCCGGATCGCGGGGGGGCGGGTCCCCCGCCCCCCGGCGATGGGGGTCCGCCAGCCGCCGGGGGGGCGTGGCGTGGCGGCGGCTGGCGGCCCCGGATCGCGGGGGGGCGGGTCCCCCGCCCCCCGGCGATGGGGGTCCGCCAGCCGCCGGGGGGGCGTGGCGTGGCGGCGGCTGGCGGCCCCGGATCGCGGGGGGGCGGGTCCCCCGCCCCCGGCGATGGGGGTCCGCCAGCCGCCGGGGGCGTGGCGTGGCGGCGGCTGGCGGCCCCGGATCGCGGGGGGGCGGGTCCCCCGCCCCCCGGCGATGGGGGTCCGCCAGCCGCCGGGGGGCGTGGCGTGGCGGCGGCTGGCGGCCCCGGATCGCGGGGGGGCGGGTCCCCCGCCCCCCGGCGATGGGGGTCCGCCAGCCGCCGGGGGGGCGTGGCGTGGCGGCGGCTGGCGGCCCCGGATCGCGGGGGGCGGGTCCCCCGCCCCCCGGCGATGGGGGTCCGCCAGCCGCCGGGGGGGCGTGGCGTGGCGGCGGCTGGCGGCCCCGGATCGCGGGGGGGCGGGTCCCCGCCCCCCGGCGATGGGGGTCCGCCAGCCGCCGGGGGGGCGTGGCGTGGCGGCGGCTGGCGGCCCCGGATCGGCGGGGGGGCGGGTCCCCCGCCCCCCGGCGATGGGGGTCCGCCAGCCGCCGGGGGGGCGTGGCGTGGCGGCGGCTGGCGGCCCCGGATCGCGGGGGGGCGGGTCCCCCGCCCCCCGGCGATGGGGGTCCGCCAGCCGCCGGGGGGGCGTGGCGTGGCGGCGGCTGGCGGCCCCGGATCGCGGGGGGGCGGGTCCCCCGCCCCCCGGCGATGGGGGTCCGCCAGCCGCCGGGGGGGCGTGGCGTGGCGGCGGCTGGCGGCCCCGGATCGCGGGGGGGCGGGTCCCCGCCCCCCGGCGATGGGGGTCCGCCAGCCGCCGGGGGGGCGTGGCGTGGCGGCGGCTGGCGGCCCCGGATCGCGGGGGGGCGGGTCCCCCGCCCCCCGGCGATGGGGGTCCGCCAGCCGCCGGGGGGGCGTGGCGTGGCGGCGGCTGGCGGCCCCGGATCGCGGGGGGGCGGGTCCCCCGCCCCCCGGCGATGGGGGTCCGCCAGCCGCCGGGGGGGCGTGGCGTGGCGGCGGCTGGCGGCCCCGGATCGCGGGGGGGCGGGTCCCCCGCCCCCGGCGATGGGGGTCCGCCAGCCGCCGGGGGGGCGTGGCGTGGCGGCGGCTGGCGGCCCCGGATCGCGGGGGGGCGGGTCCCCGCCCCCGGCGATGGGGGTCCGCCAGCCGCCGGGGGGGCGTGGCGTGGCGGCGGCTGGCGGCCCCGGATCGCGGGGGGGCGGGTCCCCCGCCCCCCGGCGATGGGGGTCCGCCAGCCGCCGGGGGGGCGTGGCGTGGCGGCGGCTGGCGGCCCCGGATCGCGGGGGGGCGGGTCCCCCGCCCCCCGGCGATGGGGGTCCGCCAGCCGCCGGGGGGGCGTGGCGTGGCGGCGGCTGGCGGCCCCGGATCGCGGGGGGGCGGGTCCCCCGCCCCCCGGCGATGGGGGTCCGCCAGCCGCCGGGGGGCGTGGCGTGGCGGCGGCTGGCGGCCCCGGATCGCGGGGGGGCGGGTCCCCCGCCCCCCGGCGATGGGGGTCCGCCAGCCGCCGGGGGGGCGTGGCGTGGCGGCGGCTGGCGGCCCCGCATCGCGGGGGGGCGGGTCCCCCCGCCCCCCGGCGATGGGGGTCCGCCAGCCGCCGGGGGGGCGTGGCGTGGCGGCGGCTGGCGGCCCCGGATCGCGGGGGGTCGGGTCCCCCGCCCCCCGGCGATGGGGGTCCGCCAGCCGCCGGGGGGCGTGGCGTGGCGGCGGCTGGCGGCCCCGGATCGCGGGGGGGCGGGTCCCCGCCCCCCGGCGATGGGGGTCCGCCAGCCGCCGGGGGGCGTGGCGTGGCGGCGGCTGGCGGCCCCGATCGCGGGGGGGCGGGTCCCCCGCCCCCCCGGCGATGGGGGTCCGCGAGTCCGCCGGGGGGCGTGGCGTGGCGGCGGCTGGCGGCCCCGGATCGCGGGGGGGGCGGGTCTCCCGCCCCCCCCCGGGGATGGAGGCCTGCAGTCGTGGGGACCGTGATTTGGCAGCCTCTTGGGGCCCACAAGTAGGTGATTACAGGTAATTCCGAGTAATAATATAGTTATTACACATCAATGATCGATTTTAATAATTCTCAATGGTACTAATAATTGGATACCATTGTTAGTTTTCATTATTTTAAGTACCTGATTATGCAATCTTACTATTAATTATTAATATTAATGTTAATGAACAATATTATTAGTCCCTATTACTCATCATAATTTTCTTACCCGCATCACTTTGTATTGATTTAAGTAACATTCATGGCGTATATCATTATTTGAATATTCATTGTGATATTAATATTAATTACCATTTCAAATCGTTAACATTTTAATCCACCATAAATTTTTACGAAGTTTATTGTGATCATTATTATCGATTATTAATATTAATATTTAATATATTTATTATTATTAATTATTAATTGATTTTTGCTGATATCCACCAGGGGGAGGATGTTACTACTTAAAACATCACAAAAGATGTTCACTCACCCAATGATATTGCTTCAAATTTCCGGTCCAAGGAGGGAATATAGACAGCCAATATTGCTGGGAATAGACACACACCTGGGATAATATATTTAATCTTCAGTAGGAAGAATGCGATATTATTCCCCATATAGACGTGGCGTGGCGGCGGCTGGCGGCCCCGGATCGCGGGGGGGCGGGTCCCCCGCCGCCCGGCGATGGGGGTCCGCCAGCCGCCGGGGGGGCGTGGCGTGGCGGCGGCTGGCGGCCCGGATCGCGGGGGGGCGGGTCCCCCGCCGCCCGGCGATGGGGGTCCGCCAGCCGCCGGGGGGGGCGTGGCGTGGCGGCGGCTGGCGGCCCCGGATCGCGGGGGGGCGGGTCCCCCCCCCCCCGGCGATGGGGGTCCGCCAGCCGCCGGGGGGGCGTGGCGTGGCGGCGGCTGGCGGCCCCGGATCGCGGGGGGGCGGGTCCCCCGCCCCCCGGCGATGGGGGTCCGCCAGCCGCCGGGGGGGCGTGGCGTGGCGGCGGCTGGCGGCCCCGGATCGCGGGGGGGCGGGTCCCCCGCCCCCGGCGATGGGGGTCCGCCAGCCGCCGGGGGGCGTGGCGTGGCGGCGGCTGGCGGCCCCGGATCGCGGGGTGCGGTCTCCCCGCCCCCCCCCACGGGGATGGAGGCCTCCAGTCGTGGGGACCCTGATTTGGCGGCCTCTTGGGGTCCACAAGTAGGTGTACAGGTATTCCGAGTAATAATATAGTTATTACACATCAATGATCGATTTTAATAATTCTCAGTGGTACTAATAATTGGATACCATTGTTAGTTTTCATTATTTTAAGTACCTGATTATGCAATCTTACTATTAATTATTAATATTAATGTTAATGAACAGTATTATTAGTCCCTAATACTCATCATAATTTTCTTACCCGCATCACTTTGTATTGATTTAAGTAACATTCATGTCGTATATCATTATTTGAATATTCATTGTGATATTAATATTAATTACCATTTCAAATCGTTAACATTTTAATCCACCATAAATTTTTATGAAGTTTATTGTGATCATTAATATCGATTATTAGTATTAATATTTAATATATTTATTAATATTAATTATTAATTGATTGTTGCTGATATCCACCAGGGGGAGGATGTTACTACTTAAAACATCACAAAAGATGTTCACTCACCCAATGATATTGCTTCAAATTTCCGTCCAAGAAGGGAATATAGACAGCCAATATTGCTGGGAATAGACACACACCTGGGATAATATAATTAATCTTCAGTAGGAAGAATGCGATATGATTCCCCATATAGACGTGGCGTGGCGGCGGCTGGCGGCCCCGGATCGCGGGGGGGCGGGTCCCCCGCCCCCCCCCCGGGGATGGAGGCCTGCAGTCGTGGGGACCGTGATTTGGCAGCCTCTTGGGGCCCACAAGTAGGTGTACAGGTATTCCGAGTAATAATATAGTTATTACACATCAATGATCGATTTTAATAATTCTCAGTGGTACTAATAATTGGATACCATTGTTAGTTTTCATTATTTTAAGTACCTGATTATGCAATCTTACTATTAATTATTAATATTAATGTTAATGAACAATATTATTAGTCCCTATTACTCATCATAATTTTCTTACCCGCATCACTTTGTATTGATTTAAGTAACATTCATGGCGTATATCATTATTTGAATATTCATTGTGATATTAATATTAATTACCATTTCAAATCGTTAACATTTTAATCCACCATAAATTTTTATGAAGTTTATTGTGATCATTAATATCGATTATTAGTATTAATATTTAATATATTTATTAATATTAATTATTAATTGATTGTTGCTGATATCCACCAGGGGGAGGATGTTACTACTTAAAACATCACAAAAGATGTTCACTCACCCAATGATATTGCTTCAAATTTCGGTCCAAGGAGGGAATATAGACAGCCAATATTGCTGGGAATAGACACACACCTGGGATAATATAATTAATCTTCAGTAGGAAGAATGCGATATTATTCCCCATATAGACGTGGCGTGGCGGCGGCTGGCGGCCCCGGATCGCGGGGGGGCGGGTCCCCCGCCCCCCGGCGATGGGGGTCCGCCAGCCGCCGGGGGGGCGTGGCGTGGCGGCGGCTGGCGGCCCCGGATCGCGGGGGGGCGGGTCCCCCGCCCCCCGGCGATGGGGGTCCGCCAGCCGCCGGGGGGGCGTGGCGTGGCGGCGGCTGGCGGCCCCGGATCGCGGGGGGCGGGTCCCCCGCCCCCCGGCGATGGGGGTCCGCCAGCCGCCGGGGGGTGGCGTGGCGCGGCTGGCGGCCCCGGATCGCGGGGGGCGGGTCCCCCGCCCCCGGCGATGGGGGTCCGCCAGCCGCCGGGGGGGCGTGGCGTGGCGGCGGCTGGCGGCCCCGGATCGCGGGGGGGCGGGTCCCCCGCCCCCCGGCGATGGGGGTCCGCCAGCCGCCGGGGGGTGGCGTGGCGGGCGGCTGGCGGCCCCGGATCGCGGGGGGGCGGGTCCCCCGCCCCCCGGCGATGGGGGTCCGCCAGCCGCCGGGGGGCGTGGCGTGGGGCGGCTGGCGGCCCCGGATCGCGGGGGGGCGGGTCCCCCGCCCCCCGGCGATGGGGGTCCGCCAGCCGCCGGGGGGGTGGCGTGGCGGCGGCTGGCGGCCCCGGATCGCGGGGGGCGGGTCCCCCGCCCCCCGGCGATGGGGGTCCGCCAGCCGCCGGGGGGCGTGGCGTGGCGGCGGCTGGCGGCCCCGGATCGCGGGGGGGCGGGTCCCCCGCCCCCCGGCGATGGGGGTCCGCCAAGCCGCCGGCGGGGGGTGGCGTGGCGGCGGCTGGGCGGCCCCGGACGCGGGGGGGCGGGTCCCCCGCCCCCCGGCGATGGGGGGTCCGCCAGCAGCCGGCGGGGGGTTGGCGTGGCGGCGGCTGGCGGCCCCGGATCGCGGGGGTGCGGGTCCCCCGCCCCCCGGCGATGGGGTCCGCCAGCCGCCGGCGGGGGGTGCGTGGCGCGGCTGGCGGCCCCGGATCGCGTGGGGGCGGGTCCCCGGCCCCCCGGCGATGGGGGTCCGCCAGCCGCCGGCGGGGGTGGCGTGGCGGCGGCTGGCGGCCCCGGATCGCGGGGGGGCGGGTCCCCCGCCCCCCGGCGATGGGGTCCGCCAGCCGCCGGGGGGGCGTGGCGTGGCGGCGGCTGGCGGCCCCGGATCGCGGGGGTGCGGGTCCCCCGCCCCCCCCCGGGATGGAGGCCTGCAGTCGTGGGGACCGTGATTTGGCAGCCTCTTGGGGCCCACAAGTAGGTGTACAGGTATTCCGAGTAATAATATAGTTATTACACATCAATGATCGATTTTAATAATTCTCAATGGTACTAATAATTGGATACCATTGTTAGTTTTCATTATTTTAAGTACCTGATTATGCAATCTTACTATTAATTATTAATATTAATGTTAATGAACAATATTATTAGTCCCTATTACTCATCATAATTTTCTTACCCGCATCACTTTGTATTGATTTAAGTAACATTCATGGCGTATATCATTATTTGAATATTCATTGTGATATTAATATTAATTACCATTTCAAATCGTTAACATTTTAATCCACCATAAATTTTTACGAAGTTTATTGTGATCATTAATATCGATTATTAGTATTAATATTTAATATATTTATTAATATTAATTATTAATTGATTGTTGCTGATATCCACCAGGGGGAGGATGTTACTACTTAAAACATCACAAAAGATGTTCACTCACCCAATGATATTGCTTCAAATTTCCGTCCAAGAAGGGAATATAGACAGCCAATATTGCTGGGAATAGACACACACCTGGGATAATATATTAATCTTCAGTAGGAAGAATGCGATATGATTCCCCATATAGACGTGGCGTGGCGGCGGCTGGCGGCCCCGGATCGCGGGGGGCGGGTCCCCCGCCCCCGGCGATGGGGGTCCGCCAGCCGCCGGGGGGGCGTGGCGTGGCGGCGGCTGGCGGCCCCGGATCGCGGGGGGGCGGGTCCCCCGCCCCCCGGCGATGGGGGTCCGCCAGCCGCCGGGGGGGCGTGGCGTGGCGGCGGCTGGCGGCCCCGGATCGCGGGGGGGCGGGTCCCCCGCCCCCCGGCGATGGGGGTCCGCCAGCCGCCGGGGGGGCGTGGCGTGGCGGCGGCTGGCGGCCCCGGATCGCGGGGGGGCGGGTCCCCCGCCCCCCGGCGATGGGGGTCCGCCAGCCGCCGGGGGGGCGTGGCGTGGCGGCGGCTGGCGGCCCCGGATCGCGGGGGGGCGGGTCCCCCGCCCCCCGGCGATGGGGGTCCGCCAGCCGCCGGGGGGGCGTGGCGTGGCGGCGGCTGGCGGCCCCGGATCGCGGGGGGGCGGGTCCCCCGCCCCCCGGCGATGGGGGTCCGCCAGCCGCCGGGGGGGCGTGGCGTGGCGGCGGCTGGCGGCCCCGGATCGCGGGGGGGCGGGTCCCCCGCCCCCCGGCGATGGGGGTCCGCCAGCCGCCGGGGGGGCGTGGCGTGGCGGCGGCTGGCGGCCCCGGATCGCGGGGGGGCGGGTCCCCCGCCCCCCGGCGATGGGGGTCCGCCAGCCGCCGGGGGGCGTGGCGTGGCGGCGGCTGGCGGCCCCGGATCGCGGGGGGGCGGGTCCCCCGCCCCCCGGCGATGGGGGTCCGCCAGCCGCCGGGGGGGCGTGGCGTGGCGGCGGCTGGCGGCCCCGGATCGCGGGGTGCGGTCTCCCCGCCCCCCCCCACGGGGATGGAGGCCTGCAGTCGTGGGGACCGTGATTTGGCAGCCTCTTGGGGCCCACAAGTAGGTGTACACAGGTATTCCGAGTAATAATATAGTTATTACACATCAATGATCGATTTTAATAATTCTCAGTGGTACTAATAATTGGATACCATTGTTAGTTTTCATTATTTTAAGTACCTGATTATGCAATCTTACTATTAATTATTAATATTAATGTTAATGAACAATATTATTAGTCCCTATTACTCATCATAATTTTCTTACCCGCATCACTTTGTATTGATTTAAGTACATTCATGGCGTATATCATTATTTGAATATTCATTGTGATATTAATATTAATTACCATTTCAAATCGTTAACATTTTAATCCACCATAAATTTTTATGAAGTTTATTGTGATCATTAATATCGATTATTAGTAATTAATATTTAATATATTTATTAATATTAATTATTGATTGTTGCGATATCCACCAGGGGGAGGATGTTACTACTTAAAACATCACAAAAGATGTTCACTCACCCAATGATATTGCTTCAAATTTCGGTCCAAGAGGGAATATAGACAGCCAATATTGCTGGGAATAGACACACACCTGGGATATATATTAATCTTCAGTAGGAAGAATGCGATATTATTCCCCATATAGACGTGGCGTGGCGGCGGCTGGCGGCCCCGGATCGCGGGGGGGCGGGTCCCCCGCCCCCCGGCGATGGGGTCCGCCACCGCCGGGGGGGCGTGGCGTGGGCGGCGGCTGGCGGCCCCGGATCGCGGGGGGGGCCGGTCCCCCGCCCCCCGGCGATGGGGGTCCGCCAGCCGCCGGGGGGGCGTGGCGTGGCGGCGGCTGGCGGCCCCGGATCGCGGGGGGGCGGGTCCCCCGCCCCCCGGCGATGGGGGTCCGCCAGCCGCCGGGGGGGCGTGGCGTGGCGGCGGCTGGCGGCCCCGGATCGCGGGGGGGCGGGTCCCCCGCCCCCCGGCGATGGGGGTCCGCCAGCCGCCGGGGGGGCGTGGCGTGGCGGCGGCTGGCGGCCCCGGATCGCGGGGGGGCGGGTCCCCCGCCCCCCGGCGATGGGGGTCCGCCAGCCGCCGGGGGGGCGTGGCGTGGCGGCGGCTGGCGGCCCCGGATCGCGGGGGGGCGGGTCCCCCGCCCCCCGGCGATGGGGGTCCGCCAGCCGCCGGGGGGGCGTGGCGTGGCGGCGGCTGGCGGCCCCGGATCGCGGGGGGGCGGGTCCCCCGCCCCCCGGCGATGGGGGTCCGCCAGCCGCCGGGGGGGCGTGGCGTGGCGGCGGCTGGCGGCCCCGGATCGCGGGGGGGCGGGTCCCCCGCCCCCCGGCGATGGGGGTCCGCCAGCCGCCGGGGGGGCGTGGCGTGGCGGCGGCTGGCGGCCCCGGATCGCGGGGGGGCGGGTCCCCCGCCCCCCGGCGATGGGGGTCCGCCAGCCGCCGGCGGGGGCGTGGCGTGGCGGCGGCTGGCGGCCCCGGATCGCGGGGGGGCGGGTCCCCCGCCCCCCGGCGATGGGGGTCCGCCAGCCGCCGGCGGGGGGTGGCGTGGCGGCGGCTGGCGGCCCCGGATCGCGGGGGGGCGGGTCCCCCGCCCCCCGGCGATGGGGGTCCGCCAGCCGCCGGGGGGGCGTGGCGTGGCGGCGGCTGGCGGCCCCGGATCGCGGGGGGGCGGGTCCCCCGCCCCCCGGCGATGGGGGTCCGCCAGCCGCCGGGGGGGGTGGCGTGGCGGCGGCTGGCGGCCCCGGATCGCGGGGGGCGGGTCCCCGCCCCCCCCCGGCGATGGAGGCCTCCGGTCGTGGGGGCCGTGATGTGGCGGCCTCTTGGGGCCCACAAGTAGGTGTACACGCCTGTGGTATTCCGAGTAATAATATAGTTATTACACATCAATGATCGATTTTAATAATTCTCAATGGTACTAATAATAGGATACCATTGTTAGTTTTCATTATTTTAAGTACCTGATTATGCAATCTTACTATTAATTATTAATATTAATGTTAATGAACAATATTATTAGTCCCTAATACTAATCATAATTTTCTTACCCGCATCACTTTGTATTGATTTAAGTAACATTCATGGCGTATATCATTATTTGAATATTCATGGTGATATTAATATTAATTACCATTTCAAATCGTTAACATTTTAATCCACCATAAATTTTTACGAAGTTTATTGTGATCATTATTATCGATTATTAATATTAATATTTAATATATTTATTAATATTAATTATTAATTGATTGTTGCTGATATCCACCAGGGGGAGGATGTTACTACTTAAAACATCACAAAAGATGTTCACTCACCCAATGATATTGCTTCAAATTTCCGTCCAAGAAGGGAATATAGACAGGCAATATTGCTGGGAATAGACACACACCTGGGATAATGTAATTAATCTTCAGTAGGAAGATTGCGATATGATTCCCAATATAGACGTGGCGTGGCGGCGGCTGGCGGTCCCGGATCGCTGGGGGGGCGGGTCCCCCACCCCCCGGCGATGGCGGTCCGCCAGCCGCAGGGGGGCGTGGCGTGGCGGCGGCTGGGGGCCCCGGATCGCGGGGGGCGGGCACCCCGCCCCCTGGCGATGGGGGACCCCAGTCGTGGGGGCCGTGATGTGGCTGCGGCTTGGGGCCCACAAGTCGGTGTACACTGCCTGTGGTATTCCGAGTAATAATATGGTTATTACACATCAATGATCGATTTTAATAATTCTCAATGGTACTAATAATAGGATACCATTGTTAATTTTCATTATTTTAAGTACCTGATTATGGAATCTTAGTACTAGTTATTAATATTAATGTTAATGAACAATATTATATTAATTACCATTCCTAATCGTTAACATTTTAATCCACCATAAATTTTTACGAAGTTTATTGTGAGGTAGCTAGTCAGACATGAGCAGAGGAGGAGAGGGCTCCTGCCCACCAGGAATGTAGGGTGACCATCATCAGGTGACTGTCAGGCAGGTGTTTCACTGCCTCTTTAAAATAATAATTGGTCCTAACGAGCGCCAGGAAAAGGTAGCCTCCCTCTAAACAGAAACACCTGAAACTGGTTGTCAGCAGCTTCCCAATCATATTAGTATGTCAGGAGCTGGGTTAGTGGGCTCAAGCATGCGCACTGAGAGGCAAAATGGTGGTGGTGAACTGGTATATGACCTTCAAGGGACATTTGGCTGTCAAGGGAAGAACGCCTCAAGGAAGAAGCATACAACTCCAGTAAACACTGCACATGCAGCCCCTCCGAAACTGGCAGGTCACTGCGTGTGCAGACAACCCACCCCAAGTGAAGACTCGGGAGATGTAACGCTAGACCCGGTGAGTACACCAACACATAAACCCCAAAGTCAAAAGGTCAAACAGTGCACTTGAGCTCTCAAGTGCCCACTTGGCCCTCTTCCAAGGGTAATTTACTTTCTTTCCTCTCTTCTCTAAAGCCTTTCACTAAAGTTGCACTCCTGCTCTAAAAACTTGCCCTGGTCCCTCCTTCTGCCTTCTGCTTCCTCATTGGAATTCTTCCTATGGAGGAGGCAAGAACTGAGTTTGCTGCAGATCCATGCAGATTCACTGCCAGTGACACACAGACTCACTTTTCCTCCCAGAAGACCCCAAACATCGACTCCACTCTGTTCCTGAGAGTGAGCACACTCTCTTCCCTGGTTGGCATTTTCTGTTTTCACCTGTGTGCTTCGTCATTGACGCGTTTTCCAGTGCAGGCAGGCAGTTTTGAAATGTGATTGCTGTGCTAGCAGTCCCGTTTGGTAGGCTTTATTTGCTCTAACACAATTTATGATGCCTTGATTATCTCCGTATGGCCTAAATTGCTAGGCACACCATTAATTCTCCTGATTGACGGAGTGTGTAAGGCATATACCAATGAGAAAAGAAAAGGCCTGACAAGGAAACACAGGTAACACAGCCTCCCAATTCATATGCACTTTTAATGGGTGTAATTCTCATTGCACTCCAGCTCTATGCCTTAGGACATCATGTGTGACTTTTAATGATCTGTATAGTGTAATTGGATTCCAAGCCCTTGGGAAGAACAAATTGTAAATTTCCTTGCTCAGATAAAGGAAAAATTTTAATATCAAGGTTGGCTTCAATCATGAAATAATACAAAGATAATTTATGCCTACTATGTACCAGGTACTCTGCTGGATGGCACAGCATTGGGATTCCTGTTGTAACACTTAATCTAATTAGTAAGTCTATACATATGAATGGATATTTCAGTACAAATGTTACAGCTAAATGAGTCATCAGTTACTAAAAAATATCAGCATAGTCAATTTTTTTTCATTGAGTCATTTTTATTTCTTTTTCTTTTTTTGGGGGGGGACAGAATTTCACTCTTGTCGCCTAGGCTGGAGTGCAGTGACACAATCTGGGCTCACTGCAACCACCGCTTCCTGGATTCAAGTGATTCTCCTGCCTCAACCTCCCGAGTAGCTAGGATTACAGGCACACACCACCACACCCAGTTAATTTTTGTATTTTTAGTAGAGACGGGGTTTCTCCATGTTAGTGAGACTGGTCTTGAACTCCTGATCTCGGGTGATCCTCCTGCCTTGGCCTCCCAAAATTCTGAGATTATAGGCATGAGCCACCACGCCTAGCCCATTGAGTCATTTTTAATGCTCACCTAGTTGAGTGCACTATTCTCCTGTGCCCACCCCACCTTGAAAAAATATTTCATAATGAATCTACTTTTAAAAATTTAAGTGAAAAGGGCTCCATAGCCCACTTTTATACTGAATGTGGTTGGTCTATATGTGGTTGCCCATTCCGGTCTCAATATCAAGGACATTTGTAGTAAAGCCCTGCCATTTTTGGATAATTATTTCTTAGTCCAAATTGCCTCTGGCATAAGGGCATTGACAAAAGAAGTTTAATTTAGTTTTGTTTTGTTATTTTGTGGAGTGTGAACATTATTTTAAGTAAATTTGTCAAGGGTAGAAGAAAGGAATTGACATCTCATAGAAAAATAAATCTTTCCAGAGAGTGAAAAATTTTCAAAAAGTCAAATGACTACTTGCCCTCACCCACCCCACTGCCTTTCGATCTCAGTTGTGTCTGTACCTAGCTTGGACCCAGAATCAACCTTTTCCTTTGTGCTTTATTGACCTTCTTTCAGTGCGTTTCTCATTCTCCAAAACCAGGAAATCATATACTTTGGAAGCTTTTCTTTTGTTCTTAGGTTGACAGATAATAGTAAAAGGAGTAAAGAGGTTTGATATTTGGAATTATGCTTTTAACTTCATCTGGACTCTATACTCCATATTTAAACATTTTCTTTCACTGTTATCCACTTTTCTATCAAATTCTAATATATATTTCTTAACAATTTCCAATTATCTTCAATTCCTGAACCCCCCTACCTTGTTCTATTTCATTGAATATAATTTCTCATTCGTATATGCCCTTTTTAATGTGTAGAATTTATATTATGCCCTACTCAGTTTACAAATTGCTATGATAAAATATGTTACTAATGATGAGAGCTAACATTAACTAGTTGCTTGATTTGTACCAAGTCCTAAGATATGCTCATTAACACACTTATTTTTAACCTTAAAACAGTAACTAGTTAAGTATGATCACTATCCCAACTTTTACATGAGAAAACTGTAAGCTTAGAAAATTTAAATAAGTTATTAAAGGTCAGTAGATTAGTCAAAGTAAGACATACTATTTAGGGCAACAAAGGGAAAAGAAAACCAATTTCAGTATGTTAAGAAAATAAAGCTTTATTTCTCACTCCCATGAAGTTACATATGGGCAGGTAAAAGCTGTTATTTCATATGCCATCTGGAGCATGTGGCCTCTGTGCTGTAACCTCAAGGGCAGAGAAGGTTGAAGGAGACACACAAAGCCAGCTTTCAATTGTCATCTCTCTGAAGTGACACACATCGCATCTGTTTGTAGTCTATTATTGAGGACAGCTCTGAGTTGCAGTCTAACAGCACAAGGGTTGGAAAATGCATGGGAACAAATGGAGAATTGAGTGAGCACTAGCTGTCACTGTCACAGTCCACCATCTGGATATCAAAAATTTTACTTGTTCCTTCAATTTCTCTACACATTAAACACAATCAACTCCACCCCAAGAAACATAACTCCAAACCCTTCCTGCTCAAAGCCCGTGATTTCTGGGTGATGTTAAGTAGACCTTACATTTAATTTATATACAACTCCTTTTTGTCTGAAAAACTTTGAACTTTAACTTAATCAGTTTTCTGTTCTCCATTCTCCTAATAATAGTAGGACAGGGATGAAATAACCAAAATAAATCATTCTATTTGGAAAGGAAAAGAATAACTAAGTCTGCCTTAGGAAGCAACACAGTTTCCCTAGCCTATCTCTTACTTAAAAACAGATGGCAGCGGATATAGTTGGAATGTTTGTGCCCTCCAAACCTCATGTTGAAGTGTAACCCCCAATGTTGGAGATGTGCCTAGTTGGGGTGTTTGGGTCATGGGGTTTGAGTCATGGGGATGGATCCTGTATGAATAGCTTGCTTTTATCCCATGGTAATGAGTTATTTCTCCCTCTTGTAGTTTGTACAAGAGTTGGTTGTTTAAAAGAATCTAGTACATCTCCCCATCTCTCTTGCTCTCACTCAACCATGTGATGTTCCAGCTCCCCCTTTGCCTTCTGCCATGGTTGTATGCTTCCTGAAGCCCTCACCAGAAGCCATGCAGATACTGGTGTCACGCTGGTACAGCCTGCAGAACTGTGGGCCAAAATAAACCTCTTTTTTTCATAAATTGCTCAGTCTCAGGTATTCCTTTATAGTAAGGCAAAATGGACTAATACAGGAGTCCAGCTATTTTCTTAAGACTTAAGAGTGAAATTCAATTTTGCATATATTTAGTGCTGGGAAATTAGTCAGTTTCTTATTTATTTAACTTTCAAACTGGTCTAAAGCTAGTCATTACATTCAAATTTCTTTTAGATCATTGTCTTCCTCCATTTTCTGTTGCTATGACTCAACACCTAAGATTAAGTAACTTATAAATAAAAGAAATTTATTTATTATGTTTATGCAGGCTATAAAGTCTAATATCTAGGACTTGGCATCTGGTCAGCTTCTGGTGATTGCCTTGTGTTCCCTCACATGATGAAAGGCATCACAGAGTGAGACAGGTGCACTGAGAGCCAAACTGGCACTTAAAACAAATTTACTCTCAGGAGAGCTAACCCATTCCCATGATAACCCATTAATCCACTAACCCGTTAATCTATGAATGAATTACTTCATTCATGAGGAAACAGCCCTCATGTCCCAATCACTTCTTAAAGGCCCCACTTCTTCATACAGTTACATTGGGAAATAAGTTTCAACATGAGTTCAGAGGACACAAATATTGAAACCATAGCACTCATTACTTAAGAATCTGCACTATCTTTTGAGGGATAGGATATGAGTGGTTCTTTCCTTATCCCTCACTAAATTGTCAGCTAATTTAAGACTGCAACATAAAAAGGAAAGTTCACACAATTAATCTGATCTTTACATTGATCTCTTACTCAAAGAAATAATTTTACTAGACCTGTGTGGTCTGAAGCTTATTTAATCCTGTTACTTTCTATTTATAATTAATAACTGTGACTTTCTGAACCCTGAAGAGGCCCAGATATATAGACTCTTTATTTAACATTTTCTTAAATTCATTTTCTAATGAGATACAATTCACATACCATACAATTCACTTTTTTAACGTGTACATTTCAGTGATTTTTAGTATTTTCACAAAGTTGTACAAAAACTTTCATGATTTTCACAGCCTCCAAAAACACCCCTATGTCCTATTATAGTCACTTTCCATGTCTCCTTTCCCCAGCTCCTGACGGTCACTCATGTACCTTTTTCTATTCATTTGTCTCTTCTGTATATTTAATATAAATGGAATCATATAATCATTGGCCTCTTTCATTTAGCTTAATGCTTTCAAGATTGATCCATGCTTGAGTATACATCAAGATTTCAATGCTAACATTCTTCTTATGACGAAGAAAGTATATGTGTATGTATGTATATACAGTGTATGTATATACCACATTTTTAAATTTCATACATCATTTGGTAGATATTTGGGTTTCTGTCTGAATAGTGCTTCAATGAACATTTGTTTGTGGTTTTTGTGTGTATATGTTTACAAATGTCCTGGCCATGTACCTAACTGGGGAGCTACTTGGTCATAGGGCAACTCTATGTTTTAGGAACTTCAAAACTTTTTAGGAACTTCAAAACTGTTTTCCAGAGTGACTGCCCTAATTTACATTACCAGTAGCAATGTATGAGGGTTACAGTCTCTCCATATCTGGTCAACATTTGTTATTTTCCATGTTTTTCCATGTTTCTTTTATTGTAGCCATCCTAGTTAGTAGGTGTTAAGTATCTTATTGTGGTTTTAATTTACATTTCCCTAGTGACTAAATATATTAAGCATCTTTGTATACGATTACTGGTCATTTGTATGTCTTTAGAGAAATGTCTAATGAAAATCTTTGCCCATTTTTATTTTATTTTATTTTTTTGCTTGGCACCTTGCTTTTTTATTGATACTAAATTTTACACGCATATGGGGTACATGTGATATTTTGACACATGCATACAATGTATAATGATTAAATCAGGGTACTTAGGACATCCATCAGCTCAAACATTTATAATTGCTTTGAGAACAGGTCAAATCTTCTAGCTATTTGGAAAAATAAAATAAATTATTAACTATAGTCACCCTACTGTGCTATCAAATAGTAGAATTCATTCCTTCTAGCTAACTCTATATTTCTATCATTAATCAACCTTTCTTTATCCCTCCCCCACAACTCCCAGTCTTTAGTAGCCATCATTCTACTCTCTGCCTCCATGCAATAACTTGTTTAGGCCCCACATATGATCAAGAACATGTGATATTTTTCTTTCTGTGCGTGGCCTATTTAACATAAAAACCTCTAGTTCTACTCACGTTGCTGCAAATCACAGGATTGTATTCCTCTTTAATGGCTGAATAGTATCCCATTGTGTATATATATGCCACATTTTCTATATCTGTTGATCTGTTGATAGACATTTCAGGTTTTGTTTTGTTTTGTTTTCTTTTTGAGACAGAGTCTTGCTCTGTTGCCCAGGCTGGAGTGCAGTGGCGCGATCTCGGCTCACTGCAAGCTCTGCCTCCCGGGTTCACGCCATTCTCCGGCCTCAGCCTCTTGAGTAGCGGGGACTACAGGTGCCGGCCACCACGCGTGGCTATTTTTTTTGTATTTTTAGTAGAGACAGGGTTTCACCGTGTTAGCCAGGGTGGTATCAATCTCCTGACCTTGTGATCTGCCCGTCTCAGCCTCCCAAAGTGCTGGGATGACGGGCGTGAGCCACCGCGCCCGGCCTCAGTTGATTTTGTATCTTGGCTATTATGAGCAGTGTTGTAGTTATAAACATGGTGGACCAGGTGTCCCTTTGGTGTACTGATTGCCTTTCCTTTGACTAAATACCCCGTAATGGGATTGCTAGATTATATAGCCATTTTATTTTTAGTTTTTGCAAAGTCTCCACACTCTTTAAAAAATTTCTACTAATAGCGTTCCTTTTTAATAACAGCCTTTCTAACTGGGGCGAGATACTATCCCATTGTGGTTTTGATTTCCAGTTCTCTGATGATTATGATGCTGAGTATTTTTCATATACCTCTTCGTGTTTTGTATTTCTTCTTCTGAAAAAAGCCTATGTAGCTCATTTGCCCATTTTTGAAATTAGATTATTCAGTTCTTTTTTTTTTCTTTTCTGTTGAGTTGTTTTGAGTTCCTTGTATATTCTGGATATGAGTACCTTGTTGAATGAATGGTTTGTAAATACTTTCTCCCATTTTATAAGTTGTCTCTTCATTCTGCTGATTATTTCCTTTGCTGTGCAGAAGCTTTTTAGTTTAATGTAATTTTATTGGTCTATGTTTTGTTTTTGTTGCCTGTGCTTTTGAAGACTTAGCTTTGAATTCTATGCCTAATTTTCTGAAGCACTTCTCCTTGTTTTTTTTTGCAATAGTTTTATAGTTTCAGGTCTTACATTTAAGTTTCTAATGAATTTTGAGTTGATTTTTATATATGGTGAAAGATTGGATTCTAGTGTCACTCTTCTGCATATGAATATTACATTTTCTCAGAACTACTTATTTCAGAAAATGTTATTTTCTCAACATGTGTTCTTGGTGCCTTTGTCAAATATTAGTTGACTGAATATATGACTAAAATACATGGATTTGTTTCTGGATTTTCTATTTTGCTCTATTAGTCTATGTATCTGTTTTTATGCCAATACTATGCTGTTTGGGTTACTATGGTAGTATGTTTTAAAGTCAGAGAGTGTGATGCCTTAAACTTTGTTCTTTTTGCTTAGTATTGCTTTGGCTATTTGGGCTGTTTTGTGTTTTCATACTAACTTCAAGATTTTTTTTTCTATTTATATGAAGAATGTCATTGGTATTTTATAGAGATTGCATTGAATCTATATGTTTCTTTGGGTAGTATGACTATTTTAACAATATTAGTTATTCCAGTCCATGAGCTAGAGTCATGTTTCCATTTGTTTATTGTTTTCTTCCATTTCTTTACCCACTGTTTTATAGTTTTTGTCTGTTTGTTTGTTTCAAGATGGAGTCTTGCTCTGTCATCCAGGCTAGAGTGCAGTGGTTGATCTCACCTCACTGCAGCCTTCGCCTCCTGGGTTTATACTCCTACCTCAGGCTCCTGAGTAGCTGGGACTACAGTCACGTGCCACTGTGCCCAGCTAAGTTGTGTATTTTTAGTAGAGATGGGGCTTCACCATGTTGGCCAGGCTGGTCTCAAACTCCTGAGTAGTCTGCCCACCTGGGCCTCCCAAAGTACTGGGATTATAGGAATGAGCCACCGCACCTAGCCTTATACTTTTCATTATAGATGTATTTTACCCTTTTGATTAAATGTATTAATAGGTATTTTACTTTTTTGTTTGCAGCTTTTGTGAATAACATAAGATTTCTTGATTTCTTTTTTAGCTAGTATTTTTTTTTGATGTATAGGAATGCTATTAATTTTAAAGGTTGATTTTGTATCATATAACTTTACTGAATTTATCAGTTGTATATTTTTTTTTTTGGTGGAGACTTTAGCTTTCTCTAACTATAAAATAATGTCTTTGGCAAAGATGGACAATTTGACTTCCTTTTTCCCAATTTGGATGCCTTCTATTTCTTTCTCTTGCCATATTGGTCTGGCTAGGACTTTTGCTCTAATATTAAATAAATGTAGTGAAAGTGAACATCCTTGTTTTGTTCCAATTCAGGAAAAGCTTTTTGCACTTCCACATTCAGCATGATGTTAGCTGTGGGTTTCATATATGGCTTTTATTATTTTGAGATATGTTCCTTTTATGTCTAACAGAATAATGTTAACCCTGCTGAAGGATTTAGGAAAATTTCCACTATCATTAATATTTTAGAATAGTTTGAGATTTGGTATTAAGTCTCCTTTAGAAGTTTAGTAGATTCATCAGTAAAGCCATTTGGTCCTGGGTTTTGCTTTTTAGGGAGAATTTATTACTGATCTATTCTTATTTTTCATTATTAGTCTGTTCAACTTTTCTACTTCTTTGTTCAATCTTGGTGGATTGTATGTGTCCAGGAATTTATCCCTTTCCTTTCATTTTTAAAAATTGGTTAGCTTATACTTGTTTATTAGAGTCTCTAATCCTCCTTTGTATTTCTGTGGGTTAAGTTGCAATGTCATCTTTTTCTTTTCTGATTTTGAGTCTTCTCTCTTTTTCTTCATTAGTCTAGCTAATGGTTTATCGATGTTTTTAGTTTTTCATTTTTATTTTCTTTAATTTTTAAGTTCTGGGGTACATGTACAGGATGTTCAAGTTTGTTGCATAGGTAAATATATGCCATGGTGGTTTGCTATACCTATCAACCTATCACCTCGGTATTAAGACCTGCATGCATTAGCTCTTTTTCCTAATGCCCTCAAAGCCAACTTTTCATTTTGTTCATTCTCTGTATTTTTGTTTCTAATATCTTTAGTTCTGCTCTCATCTTTGTTATTTATTTTCTACTATTAACTTTGGGTTTGGTTTGCGTTTGCTTTTCTAGTTCCTTATGGAGCATTAATAGGTAATTTAAAATCTTTCAACTTTTTAGATGTAGTTGTTCATTGCTATAATAGTTTATCTATTAGCACTGCTTTTGCTGTATCCCATAAGTTTTGATATGCTGCATTTTCATTTTCATTTGTTTTAAGGATATTTTTATTTTCATATTTTTTCATTAATTTGGTGGTTATTCAGGAGCGCTTTTTTATGTATTTGTACAGCTTCCAATTTTTTATTGTAATTTATTTCTAGTTTTATTTCATTGTGATATAAGAAAATACTTAAATCTATTTTTTAAAATTTGTTGAGAATTGTATTGTGGACTAACTTTTGGTCTGAAACATCCAGGAGAATGTTCCGTGTGCTGATGAGAAGAATGAATATTCTTCAGCTGTTGCATAAAATGTTCTCTTAATGTTTGTTTAGTCCCTTTGGTCTATTGTGCAGATTTAGTCCTATGTTTCTTTGTTGATTTTCTGTAGAGATCCTCTGTCTAATGCTGAAAGTCGGGTATTGAATTTCCCAGGTATTATTACGTTAGGGTCTATTTTTCTATTTAGCTCTGCTAATTTAGCTATATGTAACTCAGTACTCTGTTATTGGGTGCATAGATATTTATAATTGTTACATCTTCTTGGTGTATGGGTCCGTTCATCATCGTATAATGATTTTCTCTTTTTATTATTTTTGACTTAATATCTTATTTTTTTTCTGATATAAACACAGGTACTCCTGTAGACTTTTGGTTTCTTTTTACATGAAATCTTTTTTCCATCCTTATACTGTAGATGTGTGTTTATCTGTGAAGTAAGTTTGCTGTAGGCAGCATGTAATTGGATTTATATATTTAATCCATTCAATTTGTCTGTATATTTTAGCTAGGGAACTTAAACCACTTACATTCAACATTGTTATTGATAGGGGAAGACTTACTCCTGTCACCGTTTAAATTGTTGCCCAATTGGTTGCATACCCTTATTTCCTCTTCTATTATTTACCTTCATATATTTTTAAATTTTTTAAATTTTTATTTTTTATTATACTTTAAGTTCTAGGGTACATGTGTGCAAAGTTCAGGTTTGTTACATATGTATACATGTGCCATGTTGGTGTGCTGCACCCATAAACTCATCATTTACATTAGATATATCTCCTAATGCTACCCCTCCCCCCCACACCAAAACAGGCCCCGGTGTGCGATGTTCCCCACCCTGTGTCCAAGTGTTCCCATTGTTCAGTTCCCAACTATGAGTGAGAACATGCGGTGTTTGGTTTTCTGTTCTGGCAATAGTTTGCTGAGAATGATGGTTTCCAGCTGCATCTATGTCCCTACAAAGGACACGAACTCATCCTTTTTTATGGCTGCACAGTGTTCCATGGTGTATATGTGCCACATTTTCTTCATCCAGTCTGTCATTCATGGACAATTGGGTTGATTCCAAGTCTTTGCTATTGTGAATAGTGCCACAATAAACATACATGTGCATGTTTCCTTATTTCAGCATGATTTATAATCCTTTGGGTATATCCCCAGTAATGGGATGGCTGGGTCATATGGTACATCTAGTTCTAGATCCTTGAGGAATCGCCATACTGTTTTCCATAATGGTTGAACTAGTTTACAATCCCACCAACAGTGTAAAAGTGTTCCTATTTCTCCACATCCTCTCCAGCACCTGTTGTTTCCTGACTTTTGAATGATTGCCATTCTAACTGGTGTGAGATGGTATCTCATTGTGGTTTTGATTTGCATTTCTCTGATGGCGAGTGATGCTGAGCATTTTTTCATGTGTCTGTTGGCTGTATGAATGTCTTCTTTTGAGAAATGTATGTTCATATCCTTTGTCCAGTTTTTGATGGAGTTGTTTGTTTTTTTCTTGTAAATTTGTTTGAGTTCTTTGTAGGTTCTGGATATCAGCCCTTTGTCAGATGAGTAGATTGCAAAAATTTTCTCCCATTCTGTAGGTTGCCTGTTCACTCTGATGGTAGTTTCTTTTGCTGTGCAGAAGCTCTTTAGTTTAATGAGATCCCATTTGTCAATTTTGGCTTTTGTTGCCGTTGCTTTTGGTGTTTTAGACATGAAGTCCTTGCCCATGCCTATGTCCTGAATGGTACTACCTAGGTTTTCTTCTAGGGTTTTTATGGTATTAGGTGTAACATTTAAGTCTCTAATCCACCTTGAATTAATTTTTGTATAAGGAGTAAGGAAGGGATCCAGTTTCAGCTTTCTACTTATGGCTAGCCAATTTTCCCAGCACCATTTATTAAATAGAGAATCCTTTCCCCATTTCTTGTTTCTCTCAGGTTTGTCAAAGATCAGATGGCTGTAGATGTGTGGTATTATTTCTGAGGACTCTGTTCTGTTCCATTGGTCCATATCTCTGTTTTGGTACCAGTACCATGCTGTTTTGGTTACTGTAGCCTTGTAGTATAGTTTGAAGTCAGGTAGCGTGATGCCTCCAGCTTTGTTCTTTTGACTTAGGATTGTCTTGGCAATGCGGGCTCTTTTTTGGTTCCATATGAACTTTAAAGCAGTTTTTTCCAATTCTGTGAAGAAACTCATTGGTAGCTTGATGGGGATGGCATTGAATCTAGAAATAACCTTGGGCAGTATGGCCATTTTCACGATATTGATTCTTTCTATCCATGACCATGGTATGTTCTTCCATTTGTTTGTGTCCTCTTTTATTTCACTGAGCGGTGGTTTGTAGTTCTCCTTGAAGAGGTCCTTGACATCCCTTGTAAGTTGGATTCCTAGGTATTTTATTCTCTTTGAAGCAATTGTGAATGGAAGTTCATTCCTGATTTGGCTCTCTGTTTGTCTGTTACTGGTGTATAAGAATGCTTGTGATTTTTGCACATTAATTTTGAATCCTGACTTTGCTGTAGTTTCTTATCAGCTTAAGAAGATTTTGGGCTGAGACGATGGGGTTTTCTAAACATACAATCATGTCATCTGCAAACAGGGACAATTTGACTTCTTCTTTTCCTAACTGAATACCCTTGATTTCTTTCTCTTGCCTGATTGCCCTAGCCAGAACTTCCAACACTATGTTGAATAGGAGTGGTGAGAGAGGGCATCCCTGTCTTGTGCCAGTTTTCAAAGGGAATTTTTCCAGTTTTTGCCCATTCAGTATGATATTGGCTGTGGGTTTGTCATAAATAGCTCTTATTGTTTTGAGATACGTTCCATCAATACCAAATTTATTTAGAGTTTTTAGCATGAAGGGCTGTTGAATTTCGTCAAAGGCCTTTTCTGCATCTATTGAGATAATCATGTGGTTTTTGTCTTTGGTTCTGTTTATATGCTGGATTACATTTATTGATTTGTGTATGTTGAACCAGCCTTGCATCCCAGGGATGAAGCCCACTTGATCATGGTGGATAAGCTTTTGATGTGCTGCTGGATCTGGTTTGCTAGTGTTTTATTGAGGATTTTAGCATCGATGTTCATCAGGGATATTGGTCTAAAATTCTCTTTTTTTGTTGTGTCTCTGCCAGGCTTTGGTATCAGGATGATGTTGGCCTCCTAAAATGAGTTAGGGAGGATTCCCTCTTTTTCTATTGATTGGAATAATTTCAGAAGGAATGGTACCAACTCCTCCTTGTACCTCTGGTAGAATTCAGCTGTGAATCCATCTGGTCCTGGACTTTTTTTGGTTGGTAGGCTATTAATTATTGCCTTAATTTCAGAGCCTGCGATTGGTCTATTCAGGGATTCAACTTCTTCCTGGTTTAGTCTTGGGAGAGTGTAAGTGTCCAGGAAATTATCCATTTCTTTTAGATTTTCTAGTTTATTTGCTTAGAGGTTTTTATAGTATTCTCTGATGGTAGCTTGTATTTCTGTGGGGTCGGTAGTGATATCCCCTTTATCATTTTTTATTGCTGTCTATTTGATTCTCCTCTCTTTTCTTCTTTATTAGTCTTGCTAGCGGTCTGTCAATTTTGTTGATCTTTTCAAAAAACCAACTCCTGGATTCATTGATTTTTTGGAGGGTTTTTTGTGTCTCTATCTCCTTCAGGTCTGCTCTGATCTTAGTTATTTCTTGCCTTCTGGTAGCTTTTGAATGTGTTTGCTCTTGCTTCTCTAGTTCTTTTAATTGTGATGTTAGAGTGTCAATTTTAGATCTTTCCTGCTTTCTCTTGTGGGCATTTAGTGCTATAAATTTCCCTCTACACACTGCTTTAAATGTGTCCCAGAGATTCTGGTATGTTGTATCTTTGTTCTCATTGGTTTCAAAGAACATCTTTATTTCTGCCTTCATTTCGTTATGTACCCAGTAGTCATTCAGGAGCAGGTTGTTCAGTTTCCATGTAGTTGAGCGGTTTTGATAGAGTTTCTTAGTCCTGAGTTCTAGTTTGATTGCACTGTGGTCTGAGAGACAGTTTGTTACTAATTTCTGTTCTTTTACATTTGCTGAGGAGTGCTTTACTTCCAATTATGTGGTCAATTTTGGAATAAGTGCGATGTGGTGCTGAGAAGAATGTATATTCTGTTGATTTGGGGTAGAGAGTTCTGTAGATGTCTATTAGGTCTGCTTGCTGCAGAGATGAGTTCAATTGCTGGATATCCTTGTTAACTTTCTGTCCCATTGATCTGTCTAATGTTGACAGTGTGGTGTTGAAGTCTCCCGTTATTATTGTATGAGAGTCTACGTCTCTTTGTAAGTCTCTAAGGACTTGCTTTATGAATCTGGGTGCTCCTGTATTGGGTGCATATATATTTAGGATAGTTAGCTCTTCCTGTTGAATTGATCCCTTTACCATTATGTAATGGCCTTCTTTGTCTCTTTTGATCTTTGATGGTTTAAAGTCTGTTTTATCAGAGACTAGGATTGCAACCCCTGCTTTTTTTTGTTCTCCATTTGCTTGGTAGATCTTCCTCCATCCCTTTATTTTGAGCCTATGTATGTCTCTGCATGTGAGATGGGTCTCCTGAATACAGCAGACTGATGGGTCTTGACTCTTTATCCAGTTTGCCAGTCTGTGTCTTTTAATTGGAGCATTTAGTCCATTTACATTAAGGTTAATATTGTTATGTGTGAACTTGATCCTGCCATTATGATATTAACTGGTTATTTTGCTCGTTAGTTGATGCAGTTTCTTCCTAGCCTCGATGGTCTTTACATTTTGGCATGTTTTTGCAATGGCTGGTACCGGTTGTTCCTTTCCATGTTTAGGGCTTCCTTCAGGGTCTCTTGTAAGGCGGGCCTGGTGGTGACAAAATCTCTAAGCATTTGCTTATCTGTAAAGGATTTTATTTCTCCTTCACTTATGAAACTTAGTTTGGCTGGATATGAAATTCTGGGTTGAAAATTCTTTTCTTAAGAATGTTGAATATTGGCCCCCACTCTCTTCTGGCTTGTAGAGTTTCTGCCGAGAGATCTGCTGTTAGTCTGATGGGCTTCCCTTTGTGGGTAACCCGACCTTTCTCTCTGGCTGCCCTTAAGATTTTTTCCTTCATTTCAACTTTGGTGAATCTGGCAATTATGTGTCTTGGAGTTGCTCTTCTGGAGGAGTATCTTTGTGGCGTTCTCTGTATTTCCTGAATTTGAATGTTGGCCTGCCCTACTAGGTTGGGGAAGTTCTCCTGGATGATATCCTGAAGAGTGTTTTCCAACTTGGTTCCATTTTCCCCCTCACTTTCAGGCACCCCAATCAGACGTAGATTTGGTCTTTTTACATAATCCCATACTTCTTGCAGGCTTTGTTCATTTCTTTTTCTTCTTTTTTCTTTTGCTTTCTCTTCTCGCTTCATTTCATTCATTTGATCCTCAATCGCTGATACTCTTTCTTCCAGTTGATCGAGTCAGTTACTGAAGCTTGTGCATTTGTCACGTATTTCTCGTGTCATGGTTTTCATCTCTGTCATTTCGTTTATGACCTTCTCTGCATTAATTAGTCTAGCTATCAATTCTTCCACTCTTTTTTCAAGATTTTTAGTTTCTTTGCGCTGGATACGTAACTCCTCCTTTAGCTCTGAGAAGTTTGATGGACTGAAGCCTTCTTCTCTCATCTCGTCAAAGTCATTCTCTGACCAGCTTCGATCCATTGCTGGCGATGGGCTGCACTCCTTTGCATGGGGAGATGCGCTCTTATTTTTTGAATTTCCAGCTTTTCTGCCCTGCTTTTTCCCCATCTTTGTGGTTTTATCTGTCTCTGGTCTTTGATGATGGTGACGTACTGATGGGGTTTTGGTATAGGTGTCCTTCTTATTTGATAGTTTTCCTTCTGACAGTCAGGACCCTCAGCTATAGGTCTGTTGGAGATTGCTTGAGGTTCACTCCAGACCCTGTTTGCCTGGTTATCAGCAGCAGAGGTTGCAGAGGATAGAATATTGCTGAACAGCGAGTGTACCTGTCTGATTCTTCCTTTGGAAGCTTCCTCTCAGGGGTGTACTCCACCCTGTGAGGTGTGGGGTGTCAGACTGCCCCTAGTGGGGGATGTCTCCCAGCTTAGGCTACTCAGGGGTCAGGGACCCACTTGAGCAGGCAGTCTGTCCGTTCTCAGATCTCAACCTCCGCGTTGGGAGATCCATGGCTCTCCCCAAAGCTGTCAGACAGAGTCGTTCGCGTCTGCACCGGCTCCCGCTACTTCCCCTGTTGGTCTTCAGCTGTGCGCTGTCCCCAGAGGTGGAGACTACAGAGACAGGCAGGCTTCCTTGAGCTGCTGTGAGCTCCACCCAGTTCGAGCTTCCCAGCGGCTTTGTTTACCTACTTAAGCCTCAGCAATGGCGGGCGCCCCTCCCCCAGCCTCGCTGCTGCCTTGCGTATAGATCGCGGCAGACTCCTGTGTTAGCAGTGAGGGAGGCTCCGTGGGCGTGGGACCCTCCCGGCCAGGCGTGGGATATATTCTCCTGGTGTGCCTGTATGCTTACAAGCGCAGTATTGGGGTGGGAGTTACCCGATTTTCCAGGTGTTGTGTGTCTCAGTTCCCCTGGCTAGGAAAACGGATCCCCTTTCCCCTTGCGCTTCCAGGTGAGGCGATGCCTCGCCCTGCTTCAGCTCTCGCTGGTCAGGCTGCAGCAGCTGACCAGCACCGATTGTCCAGCACTCCCTAGTGAGATGACCCCAGTACCTCAGTTGAAAATGCAGAAATCACCGGTCTTCTGTGTCGCTCGCGCTGGGAGTTGGAGACTGGAGCTGTTCCTATTCGGCCATCTTGCTCCGCCCAGTTAGTATACAATTTTTTTTTTTTTTTTATTATACTTTAAGTTCTAGGGTACATGTGCATAACGTGCAGGTTTGTTACATATGTATACTTATGCCATGTTGGTGTGCTGCACCCATCAACTCGTCAGCACCCATCAATTCATCATTTATATCTTGTATAACTCCCCAATGCAAGCCCTCCCTCCTCCCCCCTCCCCCCTCCCCATGATAGGCCCCAGTGCGTGATGTTCCCCTTCCCGAGTCCAAGTGATCTCATTGTTCAGTTCCCACCTATGAGTGAGAACATGCGGTGTTTGGTTTTCTGTTCTTGTGATAGTTTGCTAAGAATGATGGTTTCCAGCTGCATCCATGTCCCTACAAAGGACGCAAACTCATCCTTTTTTATGGCTGCATAGTATTCCATGGTGTATATGTGCCACATTTTCTTAATCCAGTCTGTCACAGATGGACATTTGGGTTGATTCCAAGTCTTTGCTATTGTGAATAGTGCCGCAATAAACATACGTGTACATGTGTCTTTGTAGTAGACTAATTTATAATCCTTTGGGTATATACCCAGTAGTGGGATGGCTGGGTCATATGGTACATCTAGTTCTAGATCCTTGAGGAATTGCCATACTGTTTTCCATAATGGTTGAACTAGTTTACAATCCCACCAACAGTGTAAAAGTGTTCCTATTTCTCCACATCCTCTCCAACACCTGTTGTTTCCTGACTTCTTAATGATTGCCATTCTAACTGGTGTGAGATGGTATCTCATTGTGGTTTTGATTTGCATTTCTCTGATGGCCAGTGATGATGAGCATTTTTTCATGTGTCTGTTGGCTGTATGAATATCTTCTTTTGAGAAATGTCTGTTCATATCCTTTCCCCACTTTTTGATGGGGTTGTTTGTTTTTTTCTCGTATATTTGTTTGAGTTCTTTGTAGATTCTGGATATTAGCCCTTTGTCAGATGAGTAGGTTGCAAAAATTTTCTCCCATTCTGTAGGTTGCCTGTTCACTCTGATGGTAGTTTCTTTTGCTGTGCAAAAGCTCTTTAGTTTAATTAGATCCCATTTGTCAATTTTGGCTTTTGCTGCCGTTGCTTTTGGTGTTTTAGACATGAAGTCCTTGCCCATGCCTATGTCCTGAATGGTACTACCTAGATTTTCTTCTAGGGTTTTTATGGTATTAGGTCTAACATTTAAGTCTCTAATCCATCTTGAATTAATCTTCGTATAAGGGGTAAGGAAAGGATCCAGTTTCAGCTTTCTACTTATGGCTAGCCAATTTTCCCAGCACCATTTATTAAATAGGGAATCCTTTCCCCATTTCTTGTTTCTCTCAGGTTTGTCAAAGATCAGATGGCTGTAGATGTGCGGTATTATTTCTGAGGACTCTGTTCTGTTCCATTGGTCTATATCTCTGTTTTGGTACCAGTACCATGCTGTTTTGGTTACTGTAGCCTTGTAGTATAGTTTGAAGTCAGGTAGCGTGACGCCTCCAGCTTTGTCCTTTTGACTTAGGATTGTCTTGGCAATGCGGGCTCTTTTTTGGTTCCATATGAACTTTAAAGCAGTTTTTTCCAATTCTGTGAAGAAAGTCATTGGTAGCTTGATGGGGATGGCATTGAATCTATAAATAACCTTGGGGAGTATGGCCATTTTCACGATATTGATTCTTCCTATCCATGAGCATGGTATGTTCTTCCATTTGTTTGTGTCCTCTTTGATTTCACTGAGCAGTGGTTTGTAGTTCTCCTTGAAGAGGTCCTTTACATCCCTTGTAAGCTGGATTCCTAGGTATTTTATTCTCTTTGAAGCAATTGTGAATGGAAGTTCATTCCTGATTTGGCTCTCTGCTTGTCTGTTGCTGGTGTATAAGAATGCTTGTGATTTTTGCACATTAATTTTGTATCCTGAGACTTTGCTGAAGTTGCTTATCAGCTTAAGGAGATTTTGGGCTGAGACGATGGGGTTTTCTAAATATACAATCATGTCATCTGCAAACAGGGACAATTTGACTTCTTCTTTTCCTAACTGGATACCCTTGATTTCTTTCTCTTGCCTGATTGCCCTAGCCAGAACTTCCAACACTATGTTGAATAGGAGTGGTGAGAGAGGGCATCCCTGTCTTGTGCCAGTTTTCAAAGGGAATTTTTCCAGTTTTTGCCCATTCAGTATGATATTAGCTGTGGGTTTGTCATAAATAGCTCTTATTATTTTGAGGTACGTTCCATCAATACCGAATTTATTGAGCGTTTTTAGCATGAAGGGCTGTTGAATTTTGTCAAAAGCCTTTTCTGCATCTATTGAGACAATCATGTGGTTCTTGTCTTTGGTTCTGTTTATATGCTGGATTACGTTTATTGATTTGCGAATGTTGAACCAGCCTTGCATCCCAGGGATGAAGCCCACTTGATCATGGTGGATAAGCTTTTTGATGTGCTGCTGAATCCGGTTTGCCAGTATTTTATTGAGAATTTTTGCATCAATGTTCATCAGGGATATTGGTCTAAAATTCTCTTTTTTTGTTGTGTCTCTGCCAGGCTTTGGTATCAGGATGATGTTGGCCTCATAAAATGAGTTAGGGAGGATTCCCTCTTTTTCTATTGATTGGAATAGTTTCAGAAGGAATGGTACCAGCTCCTCCTTGTACCTCTGGTAGAATTCAGCTGTGAATCCATCTGGTCCTGGACTTTTTTTGGTGGGTAGGCTATTAATTGTTGCCTCAATTTCAGAGCCTGCTATTGGTCTATTCAGGGATTCAACTTCTTCCTGGTTTAGTCCTTGGGAGAGTGTAAGTGTCCAGGAAATTATCCATTTCTTCTAGATTTTCTAGTTGATTTGCGTAGAGGTGTTTATAGTATTCTCTGATGGTAGTTTGTATTTCTGTGGGGTCAGTGGTGATATCCCCTTTATCATTTTTTATTGCATCTATTTGATTCCTCTCTCTTTTCTTCTTTATTAGTCTTGCTAGCGGTCTGTCAATTTTGTTGATCTTTTCAAAAAACCAACTCCTGGATTCATTGATTTTTTGGAGGGTTTTTTGTGTCTCTATCTCCTTCAGTTCTGCATCTGATCTTAGTTATTTCTTGCCTTCTGGCTAGCTTTTGAATGTGTTTGCTCTTGCTTCTCTAGTTCTTTTAATTGTGATGTTAGAGTGTCAATTTTAGATCTTTCCTGCTTTCTCTTGTGGGCATTTAGTGCTATAAATTTCCCTCTACACACTGCTTTAAATGTGTCCCAGAGATTCTGGTATGTTGTATCTTTGTTCTCATTGGTTTCAAAGAACATCTTTATTTCCGCTTTCATTTCGTTATGTACCCAGTAGTCATTCAGGAGCAGGTTGTTCAGTTTCCATGTAGTTGAGCGGTTTTGATTGAGTTTCTTAGTCCTGAGTTCTAGTTTGATTGCACTGTGGTCTGAGAGACAGTTTGTTATAATTTCTGTTCTTTTACATTTGCTGAGGAGTGCTTTACTTCCAATTATGTGGTCAATTTTGGAATAAGTGCGATGTGGTGCTGAGAAGAATGTATATTCTGTTGATTTGGGGTGGAGAGTTCTGTAGATGTCTATTAGGTCTGCTTGGTGCAGAGATGAGTTCAATTCCTGGATATCCTTGTTAACTTTCTGTCCCATTGATCTGTCTAATGTTGACAGTGTGGTGTTGAAGTCTCCCGTTATTATTGTATGAGAGTCTAAGTCTCTTTGTAAGTCTCTAAGGACTTGCTTTATGAATCTGGGTGCTCCTGTATTGGGTGCATATATATTTAGGATAGTTAGCTCTTCCTGTTGAATTGATCCCTTTACCATTATGTAATGGCCTTCTTTGTCTCTTTTGATCTTTGATGGTTTAAAGTCTGTTTTATCAGAGACTAGGATTGCAACCCCTGCTTTTTTTTGTTCTCCATTTGCTTGGTAGATCTTCCTCCATCCCTTTATTTTGAGCCTATGTATGTCTCTGCATGTGAGATGGGTCTCCTGAATACAGCAGACTGATGGGTCTTGACTCTTTATCCAGTTTGCCAGTCTGTGTCTTTTAATTGGAGCATTTAGTCCATTTACAATTAAGGTTAATATTGTTATGTGTGAACTTGATCCTGTCATTATGATACTAACTGGTTATTTTGCTCGTTAGTTGATGCAGTTTCTTCCTAGCCTCGATAGTCTTTACATTTTGGCATGTTTTTCCAATGGCTGGTACCGGTTTTTCCTTTCCATGTGTAGTGCTTCCTTCAGAGTCTCTTGTAAGGCGGGCCTGGTGGTGACAAAATCTCTAAGCATTTGCTTATCTGTAAAGGATTTTTTTTCTTCTTCACTTATGAAACTTAGTTTGGCTGGATATGAAATTCTGGGTTGAAAATTCTTTTCTTAAGAATGTTGAATATCGGCCCCACTCTCTTCTGGCTTGGAGAGTTTCTGCCGAGAGGTCTGCTGTGATTCTGATGGGTTTCCCTTTGTGGGTAACCCCACCTTTCTCTCTGGCTGCCCTGAATAGTTTTTCCTTCATTTCAACTTTGGTGAAACTGACAATTATGTGTCTTGGAGTTGCTCATCTCGAGGAGTATCTTTGTGGCATTCTCTGTATTTCCTGAATTTGAATGTTGGCCTGCCTTACTAGGTTGGGGAAGTTCTCCTGGATGATATCCTGAAGAGTGTTTTCCAACTTGGTTCCATTTTTCCCTTCACTTTCAGGCACCCCAATCAGACGTAGATTTCGTCTTTTCACATCATCCCAAACTTCTTGAAGGCTTTATTCATTTCTTTTTCCTCTTTTTTCTGTAGCCTTCTCTTCTCGCTTCATTTCATTCATTTGATCCTCAATCGCTGATACTCTTTCTTCCAGTTGATCGAGTTGGTTACTGAAGCTTGTGCATTTGTCACGTATTTCTCATGTCATGGTTTTTATCTCTGTCAGTTTATTTATAGCCCTCTCTGCATTAATTATTCTAGTTATCCATTCTTCCATTCTTTTTTCAAGATTTTTAGTTTCTTTGCGCTGGGTACGTAATTCCTGCTTTAGCTCTGAGAAGTTTGATTGACTGAAGCCTTCTTCTCTCAACTCATCAAAGTCATTCTCTGTCCAGCTTTGATCCGTTGCTGACGATGAGCTGCATTCCTTTGGAGAGGGAGATGCGCTCTTATTTTTTGAATTTCCAGCTTTTCTGCCCTGCTTTTTCCCCATCTTTGTGGTTTTATCTGCCTTTCGTCTTTGATGATGGGTACGTTCTGATGGGGTTTTGGTGTGGGTGTCCTTCCTGTTTGTTAGTTTTCTTTCTAACAGTCAGGACCCTCAGCTGTAGGTCTGTTGGAGATTGCTTGAGGTCCACTCCAGACCCTGTTTGCCTGGGTGTCAGCAGCAGAGGCTGCAGAAGATAGAATATTGCTGAACAGAGAGTGTACCTGTCTGATTCTTAGTTTGGAAGCTTTGTCTCAGGGGTGTACCCCACTGTGTGAGGTGTGGGGTGTCGGTCTGCCCCTAGTGGGGGATGTCTCCCAGTTAGGCTACTCAGGGGTCAGGGACCCACTTGAGCAGGAGTCTGTCCGTTCTCAGATCTCAACCTCCATTTTGGGAGATCCACTGCTCTCTTCAAAGCTGTCAGACAGGGTCATTTGCGTCTGCAGAGGTTTCTGCTGCTTTTTTTTTTTTTTTTTTTTTTTTTTTTTTTTTAGCTGTGCCCTTTCCCCAGAGGTGGAGTGTACAGTGACAGGCAAGCCTCCTTGAGCTGCTGTGGGCTCCACCCAGTTCCGGCTTCTCAGCAGCTTTGTTTACCTACTTAAGCCTCAGCAATGGAGGGTGCCCCTCCCCCAGCCTGACTGCTGCCTTGCGGTTAGATCTCAGACTGCTGTGCTAGCAATGAGGGAGACTCTGAGGGTGTGGGACCCTCCATGCCAGGTGTGGGATATAATCTCCTGGTGTGCCGTTTGCTAAGACGCTTGGTAAAGCGCAGTATTGGGGTGGGAGCTACCTGATTTTCCAGGTGTTGTGTATCTCAGTTCCCCTGGCTAAGAAAAGGGATTCCCTTCCCCCTTGTGCTTCCCAGGTGAGGCGATGCCTCACCCTGCTTCAGCTCTCGCTGGTGGGTCTGCAGCAGCTGACCAGCACCGATTTTCCGGCACTCCCTAGTGAGATGAACCTGGTACCTCAGTCGAAAATGCAGAAGTCACCCGTCTTCTGTGTGGCTCGCACTGGGAGCTGGAGACTGGAGCTGTTCCTATTCAGCCATCTTGCTCTGCCCCTCCTAAACTGTTATTTTCTATAGTGCTTTTGGAAAGATGAACCAAACACAAAACTAGCTCTTTCCCTTATCTGTAATACAAAGGTAAATTATTACCATATAGCAATGCAAATTTTGGACCAGCATGACTAAGGAGAATCACGAGTTTGCAGAAGCCTTTTGGGGTACTTGGACAAGGGTGTTTGGCATCATAAAAACTTGGTTTCTCTTCAAAGCAACTGTGTGACATTTCCAGGCTATGTCAACCCATAATCCAAATGCTAAGTGAGAGTGAAGAGCTCTAAAGAGGAAGTCAATCCTCAACTGAAAAAGAATAAGTAAATGATTATCCAGTGTGGTTTGGGGAGTATTATAACGTCCACATGATTAAAATGTCTCTCTCCTCTGATCTTAAAAAAAACACATGTTCCCACTCATAAGTGGGAGTTGAACAATGAGAACGCATGGACACAGGGAGGGAAACATCACACACTAGGGCCTGTCGGGGGGTAGGGGGCAGGGGGAGGGACAGCACTAGGAGAAATACCTAATGTAGATGACTGGTTGATGGGTGCAACAAACCAACATGGCACACGAATATCTTTGTAACAAACCTGCACATTTTGCACATGTACCCCAGAACTTAAAGCATAATAATAATATTAATAAAAATCCTACCATTGAAACTGTTCCTTTAGGTTAAGTCACTGTCTCTAGAAGACCTCAATAGAAATAAAAAAGAAAAAACATTATAAAGGATACATGTTGACATTAACATGAAATCATTGATATAATTAGGAAATAGGGTGGAGGAAGATGATAATAACTTAATGAGAGCAAGAAGAAACAAAGTTCTTTGAAAAGCAGAAGGGATGAGACAAATCTTGGATTATCTAGACCTAGTTTACTAGGGATGGAGAATATCAATGTGTGTCTAGTTGCTTGGGCAAACAGGGAATGCCTTCATGCTATAGAACCCTTGGCTATTCTTTTGTTGCTCACCTGTCTTCTAAATGCCTTCCCTTCAACTTTGAAGCTTCCTCTTTGACGAGTTTAGAATATCAATGAACTCGTTCATTTTCTTCTATTCCCTTTTTGATACTTAAGGGTACTTTGTAAATATTTTACCCATATAAGAGCCATTTCCTTTGTCATAACAATGTTTCCTAGGGCTTTTAATAGTTCCTTTTTATCTATTATCTTGTTAACAGGTTTTTGGTGTTGAACAATGAATTTTATACGTTATGATACTCAATATATATTTGTTAAATAAATGAACTGAAGCAATGACGTTCATAATCACTATGAATGTCCAGTATAACATTTTAATGGTTTGAAAATATAAACTTCAGCTATACTAAAAGAGATAAGATATGATATACAAAAGGACTTAACATAGTGCCTGGAGCATAGATTTTTATTTCTATATAAGTGATCCAGTAAGTCATTTACTATGAAGTGGTGAAAAGATTATTAATTTAAAGTTATTTTTGATCTGTCCAACCAATGCCTGTTATTTTGATTATCATGAATTTTGCTGCCTCTCTTGAACATCTGTGATGTGTAACACAGTACTAGGTAAATATGAAAAGTCAATAATAAATTTATATTGATTAGGCATATTCATAAACGATAGATTTTGTATTTGTTTTCCTAACAAGTTAATGTTTGCAGGATCATAATACATTTTAATCCTTCATATATTTATTATTGTAATATGCTGAGTATCCCTAGTGTCATATGCCCAGTTTGTAATATGCTGAGTATCCCTAGTGTCATATGCCCAGTTTGTACTGCTAATGCATGTTTATTAAACTTGACTTTTTAGATTTGGTGTCTAAGGTTTTGTTGGTATAGGTTAGAGTTGAGATTAATAAAGCAAGGGATTAACCTCATTGTTGGGTCAAGTATGGCAGGAAGAAGCCCATAATGCTAAGAAGTCATGGGTAAGGAAATTGAAGCAGGAAGACTATTGGCACTGAGAGGGGCTGGGGGTTCCAACAGAGATCATTAATTTATAGTGTCTTTTCTTTAAAGGCAAGCATACAGAGGGCTCCTGGAATATATCAGTAAACAAATCTTTACATTTGGGTAGTACAAGTATCTAGTAACAATTTACTGAATGCTTATTTTGCCATAATTCATTACTTAACATTCTAGATAAAAACTTGTAAGTACTCTAAAGGTAATGTCTAAGGAGGTTAAAGCCACAAAACATATCAAACCATTTCAAATAAAGCAGAAGTTATGACTATGGGAGTAATTTTTGAGGCTTGTTGAATCTGTAAAAATATCTTATTAACCTTTCAAAACAAGGATAAAAGACGTAGAACTATAGGGGTATTTTTGAGCTCTTTCCCAACTCTTAAATTCTGGTGTTCTAGAATTTTATAAATAGGCTATATTTAAAGATCAGCACAGCACAGACAAATATTTTGCTAAGAGCAAAGAATTATGGGGCTGAAGAAAAGAAAACTCAAATAAACGTCATCCTGATGTCCTCAAACCAAACACTTGGTGGATATAAACTCAAATGAGTACTAACAATCTAAATTTCATGATCTTTCCACAAGCTTCTAGAATAGAATCTAAACTTTGTAATCTCTCAATTTAATATTGCTTGAAATCCTTGAGGTTATTTTAACAAATATCAATCAGGTACAGAACATAAAAAGTTCCTTTTTTTTCTTTTCTTTTTTTTTTTTAGTTCTGATTTCCTTCTTGTTGATGCTCTTGACTCAGGGAGTCCCTGGAGGATGCCTCACTCTTCTCACTGCCATTGGTGCTTTCCAGAGGATTATGACCAAGTGTGCTTCCTCCCTGTTACCTAAAAGTTGCCAAAACAGTTCCACAAATAATTGTAAGGTATCTGGCCACATTTTATCATTTAATCCTTAATGGTTACTCCTGCTTACACACACACACACACACAAACACACACAACCAAGGTTTTATCAATGGAAACAATTTCTTTATCTTAGATCTCTAACCCTCAGTTTATACGAATTTGAAACCATTTCAAGAGACTTCGCAAGAAACTAAGGCCGTTCTATTGACCAGCTTCTCCATGAACCAAATCCCTATGAACGTCTTCATCCTTTTCTCTAAAGTGAAAGCCTCACTAAAATCTCTTTTTAAACATTCCCACTATTTTATTTGAACATTAGTATTGGTACAACTGGTAGGCCATACTATCATAGTAACCAACCACGTGTTGTTACTGACAACTAATTGTTGGGTGTCAACTTATTAGACAAGACTATTTCAGTTGCAAACAACATAAAAACAATTTAAGGCCGGGTGGGTGTGGTGGCTCATGCCTGTAATCCCAGTACTCTGGGAGGCCGAGGCAGGTGGATCATGAGGTCAGGAGATCGAGACCATCCTGGTTAACACGATGAAACCCCGTCTCTACTAAAAAATACAAAAAATTAGCCTGGTGTAGTGGTGGGCGCCTATAGTCCCAGCTACTTGGGAAGCTGAGGCAGGAGAATGGCGTGAACCCAGGAGGGGGAGCTTACAGTGAGCTGAGATCGCGCCACTGAACTCCAGGCTGGGCGACAGAGCAAGACTCCATCTCAAAACAAATAAACAAACAAAAAAACAAAAAACAAAAAAACATAAATAAACGATTTAAACAGACTTCAGGGGAAAATAAAGGCTGGCTAATAACAATGTGCAGAGATCCAAGCAAAGTCACTGGGATATAGTCCGTCTCTTTACGGATTGGATTTTTTATATTCTATCTTGACTTTCTTCTCTAACAGCATTTCTCAACATTATGAGACTCATCTCAAGGCTTCTGTCAACTAGTTTAGCAACTCTGGTGAGGATAGAAATGATCTTTCCTAATAGCTCCAGCAAAGGCCTGAAACTGAGTGCTATTGGCCTTTTTGAGTTACAAGACCATCCATGGTTCATAGGTCAATTATTGTGTTCAAAGGAATAATATGCCCTGAATGAGTAGGCTTGATTCTCCTTAAATCGTGTATAGTTGAAATTAGCTATACGCAAACCACATGAACTGAGTGAAGAGAAAGAAGGCATTCCACATGAGAAAACTGAGGTGCAGGCCAGGGGTGGTAGCTCACACCTGTAATCCCAGCACTTTGGGAGGCCGAGGTGGGTGGATCACCTGAGGTCAGGAGTTCAAGACTAGCCTGATCAACGTGGTGAAACCCCGTCTCTACTAAAAATACAAAAATTAGCAAGGTGTGGTGGTGCAGGCCTATAATCCCAGCAACTTGGGAGGCTGAGGCATGAGAATTGCTTGAACCCAGGAGGTGGTGGTTGTGCTGAGTCAAGATCGTGCCATTGCATTCCAGCCTGGGCAATGAGAGCAAAACTCGGTCTCAAAAAAAAAAAAGGAAAAAAAAAAAAAAAAGAAAGAAAAAAAGAAAACTGAGGTGCACATAAAAAAAATGAAAGAAATGGTAATGGACAATAGGCAACTATGTTCACCAGTATTATTGATAAAACTCCTATTTTAGTATCTTCACCTTTTCTTTACCAATCAATAAATTGTATTGTTTACAGATGAGAAAGGAAAAGGAAAAAATAGAAAAGAAAAAAATTAAAGTTCAAATTCCTGCTTACAAGATGTTCTCAATTCATATCTCTGTGGCCAAGATTGTACCCTGTCCTTTGCACTGCCTTTGAAAAGACACACACATAATTTCAATAAACATGTTTTCACCTCTCCCAGCATTTGGCCTTTGCAGCTTTATATCATCAGTGTAAATATTATAGGAATTGGAATGACCGTTTGCACAGGGAAGAAAACCTGGTATTGTGTGCTGGTGGAATATCAGTTCTAGAGACAAACAGAATATAATGTCAGCGTGTTACCTTAATGCCTCAGCAAATATCACACTTTCTGAAGAACATCATAAACAGATATCTCTTCCACATTAGAAACCCTCTTCCAGGTTAAGAAGTGTGAGAACATTTCCCATGGTATCTTCATTACGCATAGTAGAAAACTGTTAAGAAAAGTGTCTTCTTTTTTTTTAAATTTTTATTTTTAGGGGAATGAGCACAGAGCTTCCATGCCTTTCATGGTTCCACCATCCTCCAGAAACCTCCAATTGTCCAGCTCTCCGGAAGCTCTGAGAAACAATTTTTTGTAAGTTTATAGAATATAACATCTTGGTAAGAGTTGAAGATTTATTTCTCTTCTTCATTGACATCTTTGTTTACTGTTAAGTATAAGATACAGAGGAAGGAAGTATAGGCTTGTGAGGACAATCCAAACACTAGTCCCAGATCTGCTAAGGTCTACATGTGTAACTACTACAAGAAACTCTAACACTCAGTATTTCAGTCTCTTCATATTAACAGATAGTAATAACTTACCTTTTTATAACATGGTTCTTATAAGAATGAAATATTGCTATGACCACCCATTGAAAAATGATAAAGTCTTTTATAAAGGGAAGGTAGCACTTTATTGCTCTTGCTATTATTTTATCATCTACAATTTTACCATATATTTCTATATATGATAACATAAACCTGTTTCCTCCAATCTTAAACAGTCATAAATTCCATTTCATAGCCTCTAAATGGATGCTGGTAACCCTAAATCTATCTCTTCATTCCCAAACTCTCTCATATAGTTAAATGCATAAGTCAACTACACTTAACATATCCACTGAGATATCTGATGGGGGACTTCATAATCAACATGTTCAAGCAAAATTTGATGCTGTTCCTCTAATCTTTTTTACTCCCATCTCTCCCTTGTAATAAATGAACTGAAAATCACCAGTTGCTCAGGTCAAAAATCTGTCATTCATCAGGGATTATTTCTCTTCACCTTATATTTATTATCGGCAAGATCTCAAAATATATCTACAGCATAATGTTTTTCACCACCTTCACTAAACCACTCTAGGAAAGCGTTCCTTCTTCCACATTTACCTCCTGGTGCTACATCTAAGAAAAGCAGGTTCAGGTGGTTCATTCTGCATTGCCATATTTTGCAGCATGTGTTACTGTTTCCAAACCAGCTATTTTGACAGCTGGGCCAGGAATTAGATATTTCTTTCTTTCTTCTTTTTTTCTGTGAGACAGAGCATCATTCAGCTGCCCAGGCTGGAGTGCAGTGGTGCAAACTTGGCTCACTTCAAACTCCACCTCCCCAAGTTTGAGAGATTATCCTGCCTCAGCCTCTCAAAGTTGGGACTACAGGTGCACACCACCACGCCTGGCTAATTTTTATATTTTTAGTAGAGATGGTTGGCCATCATCACCATGTTGGCCAGGCTGGTCTCCATCATATGACCTTGTCATCCATCCACCTCAGCCTCCCAAACTGCTGGCATTATAGGACTGAGTCACCACGCCCGACCAAGAGATTTCTTAAACAAAGGTTCTCCTCAGTAAAAGTACTCTATATTTGATAATGACACATTACACTAAAACAATTAGGACTGCTGCTTAGGGAGTTTTACTGTGAAAGGGAGTCAGGAATATTGACAACAGAATCCAAGCAAGTCCACTGGAAAGGCAATGAAATAGTTTCATTTCACAATTCAAACTGGGAAGATATATAAACTGATGAGTTACAAAGCATTCACATTCTGCCACTTCATGGAGAAGGAGGAAATGGCAGTGGCCAAGAAAAGAATTAATGAAATGTCTATACATAGAGTGAAATAACTATACTATATTCTTTTTTATTATACTTCAAGTTCGGGATACATGTGCAGAACGTGCAGATTTGTTACGTAGGTATACATGTGCCGTGGTGGTTTTCTGCACCCATCAACCTGTCATTGCATTAGGTATTTCTCCTAATGCTACCCCATCTCCTAGCCCCCCCCCACCCAAACAGGCCCTGGTGTGTGATGTCTCCCCTGTGTCCATGAGTTCTCACTATTCAACTCTCACTTATGAGTGAGAACATGCCGTGTTTGGTTTTCTGTTCCTGTGTTAATTTGCTGAGAATGTGGTTCCAGCTTTACCCATGTCCCTGCAAGGATATGAACTCACTATTTTTATGGCTGCAGATTATACCATGGTGTGTATGTGCCACATTTTCTTTATCCAGTCTATCATTGATGGGCATTTGGGTTGGTTCCAAGTCTTTGCATTGTAAACAGTGCTGCAATAAACATACATATGCATGTGTCTTTATAGTAGAAAGAATATGGGAATAGCATTGAATCTATAGCCAAGACAATCCTAAGCAAATGAACAAAGCTGGAGGCATCACGCTGACTTCAAACTATACTAAAGGCTATAGTAACCAAAACAGCATAGTACTGGTACCAACAGAATATAGAGCAATGGAAAAGAATGGAGGCTTCAGAAATGACACCACACATCTACAACCATCTGATCTTTGACAAACCTGACAAAAACAAGCAATGGGGAAGGACTCTATTTAATAAATGGTGCTAGGAAAACTGGCTAGCCATATGCAGAAAACAAACTGGACACCTTCCTTATACCTTTTACAAAAATTAACTCAGATGGATTAAAGACTTAAATGTAAGACCTAAAACATAAAACCCTAGAAGAAAATGCAGGCAATGCCATTCACGACACAGGCATGGGCCAAAACCTAATGACTAAACACCAAAAGCAATGACAAAAAAAAGCCAAAATTGACCAATGGGACCTAATTAAACGAAAGAGCTTCTGCATAGCAAAAGGAACTATCATCAGAGTGAATAGGTAACCTAGAGAATGGGAGAAAATTTTCACAATCTATGCATCTGACAAAGGGCTAATATCCAGAATCTACAAGGAATTTAAACAAATTTACAAGAGAAAAAAAACAAATGACCCCATCAAAAAGGGAGCAAAGGATATGAACAGACACTTCTTCTAGGAACATATTGATGCCACCTGCTATATTCTTAAATGAGGGAGATAGACTGCTTTGTTTCCTGCTTGTTTTCCAGGTCCCAAGTCTTTTTAGAGGCTGACTGTACTTACTGCCCTTTCTTTATTATTTATAATCAATTCTCTCTTTTTTTCTAAAGCCAGTTCGAGTGATTTTATGTTTTTATCAATGAAAAGAGCTTTGACCAAGAACAGTTCATTATTTTACATGGAGGAGTGGTTAATATAATGACTCCCAGTGGTCAGGTCTCGTCAATCAAATGAAATGGAGGAGAAGCAATTTGGTGAGACTTTCAAGCAACAACAACAACAAAAACATTACATTATTTCGAACAAGAAGTAAAAAGAAGAGAGAAAAACTACTTTTTCTAAGTTGAAGTAACCAGGTTATAGCCTATATCACAGATTTAATTTTCCCGGAGGGTTCTAGTACATAAAAATATCTGGAATCAGAAATAGTTAGATGTGCTGGGAAATAGATTCTATATTTAGAAAAGATGTCATTTGTGGTTAAGCTAAAATGCCACTGAGAGTAAGATTCTGCAGTGAGGAAGAATTCATAGAGGCCAAATGCTCTGAGTATCTCACCAAAGACTAGTTGGTGATAATAAACAAGTGCCTCTTATCTCAGAGCCCTCCTTGTTCCCCAGAGTCAGAGAGAAATTTGTGTTATAGCAGGACTTTAGACACGTTTTACTAATGCAAAATTTTCCAGATTTTTAAGAGCCTTTTCAGAGAGGGAGAATTCTCAGGTCAAATTTCTCATGTGCTTTAAGGATCTTTCGAGTTTATATACTGGTTCTACTGACACTTACAGTTTATATTTTTCAAGGACTGATTGATTCATACCACAATCATTTATTGACCAATCTTTATATGACCAGTTCACAGCCAGGTCTCCAAGAGGAGGGTGTAGAAGACAGTCTTTTCTCTCAAGGAATTTGAGTCAAGTAGACAGAAAAGTAGAGAAACAAATGCAATTGAAATGTCAAAACATATGTGAGTCTGAGCACTTTGAAACAGAGAAAAAGGGCACCTACTTCATTTTGTGTAGGAGTTGGGGAATGAAAGATTCATGGGAGAGAGAAATCATGAATGAGTCTTTATGTTTGGGAAAACAGCAGTTTCCAATCACAAGAAACAGCATGTGGGCAAAGTCATGAAAAGATGACAGAACAAAGCATGAGGTGTCTGGAAGTGAAGAGGGAGTGATCAAAATAGGCTGGAGCCTAAGGCAGAGATGATGTCTGGCAGGGGTTTATAGACTATGCTTAAAAATTGATATCTTTGGGGGCGCTCTTCTCACAGCTCCACTAGGCAGTGCCCACTGAGGACCCTGCATAGGGGCTCCAACTCCACATTTCCCTTTAGAGGTTCTCTGTGAGGGCTCGGACCCAGCAGCAAGCTTCTGCCTGGGCACCCAGGCTTTTTCACACCTCCTCTGAAATCAAGGCAGATGCTCCTCAGACTTCTTCATTCTTGCATTCTGTGTGCCTACAGGCTTACGGTCACATAGAAGCTGCCAAAAGCTTTTGGCCTGCATTCTCCAAAGTGTCAGCTTGAGCTGTACTAAGGCTCTTTGAACTGAGACTAGAGTTGAAGCTGTCAGAAAGCGGGGAGCATTGTCCCAAAGCTTCCCAGGGCAGCAGGGCCCTGGGGCTGGCCCAGGGAGCCATCCTTCCTTCCTAGACCTCCAGGCCTGTGGTAGAAGGAGCTTTTGTGAAGGTTTCTAAAATGCCTTCAAAGCCCTTTTCCCATTGCCTTGGATATTAGCACGTGACTCTCTTTTAGATATGCAAACATCTCTAGCAAGTGGTTGTTACACAGGCCACTTGAATTCCACTTCTGAGAAAGCCTTTTCTTTCTCAGCCACATGGCAAGGCTGCAAATTGTACAAACTTTTACACTCTACTTCCCTTTTAAATATGTATTCCAAATTTAAGTCATTTCTTTGCTCCCACATCTAAGCATAGGTTGTTAGAAGCAGCCAGATTCCTTCTTGAATGGTCTGTTGCTTAGAAATTTCTTACACCGGATACTCTAAATCATCACTCTTAAGTTCAAATGTCCACAGATCCCTAGGGCATGAACGCCATACAGCCAAGATCTTTTCTAAGGCATAAGATATGTGACCTTTGCTCCAGTTCCCAATAAGCTCCTGATTTCCATATAAGATCTTGGTAGCCTGGTCTTCACTATGCATATCACTATCAGGCATTTTGGTTACAACCATCTAACCAGTCTCTAGCTAGATCCAAACTTTTCCTCATCTTCCTATCTTCTTCTGAGCCCTCCAAACTCTTCCAACCTCTGCCTGTTACTCAGAACCAAAGCTGCCTCCATATTTTCAGGTGTCTTTGTAGCAACACCTGACTCCTTGGTACCAATTTTCTGTTTTAGGCCATCCTTGACTTGCTATAAAGAAATACATGAGACTGGTGAATTTATAAGAAAAGTGGTTTAATTAGTTCATGGCTCTGCATGCTGTACAGGAAGCATAGCAGCATCTGCTTCTGGGGAGGCTTCAGGGAGCTTTTACTCATGACAGAAAATGAAGTAGGAGCAGGCATTTCACATGGTGAAAGTGGGAGCAAGAGAGAGTGGAAGCAAAATATCACACACTTTTAAATGACCAGATCCTGCAAGAACTCACTCACTATCATGAAGACAGCATCAAGTCATGAGGGATCTTCCACCATGACCCAAACACCTCCTACCAGGCCCCAACACCAGCACTGGGGAATAGAGTTCAACATGAGATTTGGGAAGGTACAAATATCTAAACCATATCAAGTAGATGTGCTTACAGCAGACAAAATGGATGTCAAGACAAAAACCATAAAATGACAAAGAAGGTCATTATATAATAATAAAGGGTTCAATTTACCAAGTAGATATAACAATTGAAAATATATATGTACCCAACATTGGATCACTCAGATACGTAAAGCAAATATTATTAGAGATAAAGAGAGAGATAGACCCCAGTACGATAATAAAGAACTTCAATACCCCAATTTTAGCATTAGACAGATCATCCAGACAGAAAATCAACAAAGAAACATTGATATTTATCTGAGTATAGACCAAGTGGATCTAATTGATATATACAGAATACTTCATCCAATGGCTGTAGAATACACGTTCTTCTCTTTAGAACATGAATCATTCTCAAGGATAGACCATACATTCAGCCATAAAACATATCTTTAAAAATTCAAAAAAATAAAATAACATCAAGTATCTTTTCTTACCACAATGGAATAAGACTAGAAAGAAACAACAAGAATTTGACAACTATGCAATGACATGGAAATTAAATAATATGCTTCTGAATGACCAGTGGATCAATGAAGAAATAAGAGGGAAATTTAAAAAATTTATTGAAACAAATCATGGAAACACAACATAACAAAATGTATGGGATACTGCAAAAGCAGTACTTAGAGAAAAGTTCATAGCTATAAGCACCTACATAAAAAAGTATAAAAGTTTCAAATAAACAAACTAAGAATACATTATAAAGATCCTAATTCAATAATACATTAAAACAATAATTCATCATGACCAAGTGAGATTTATTCCTGGCATGAAAGGATAATGCAACATATACAAGTCAATCAATGTGATATATCAACAGAATGAAGGACAACTGTATGATTATTTCAATTGATGCTGAGAAGTTGATAAAATTCAACATCCATTTATGATTAAAATATTCAATAAACTGAGTACAAAAAGAACATACCTCAAGATAATAAACACCATATACAACAGACCCATAGCTAGTATCATACAGATTGGGAAAAACTGAAAGCCATTCCTCTAAGACCTTGACTATAACAAGGATACCCACTTTTACCACTGTTTCAACACAATACTGGAAGTCCTAGCTAGAGCAATCAGACAAGAGAAAAAAATAAAGGGCATCCAAATGAACAATGCAGAAATCAAATTATCCTTGTTTGCAGATGATATGATTTTGTAGTTGGAAAAACCTAAAGACTCCAAAAAAAACTGTGAGGGGTGATAAACAAATTCAGTAAAGTTGCATGATAAAAAAGTTATAAAATTCCATGACATTTCTATATGCCAACAGCAAATAATCTGAAAAAGAAATCAAGAAAGTAATTTCATTGACAATAGCTGCAAATAAAATAAAATACCTAGAAATTAACCAAAGAAGTGAAGTACCTCTACAGTGAAAACTATAGAATATTGAAAAACAAATAGAAGGGGATACACAAAAAATGGGGAGATAGCCCCTTTTTATGGATTGGAAGAATCAAATTGTTAAAATGTCCATACACCCAAAGCAATTTACATATTCAATGCAATCTCTGTCAAAATACCAATGACATTCTATATTTTATACCTATATCTATTATATCTATTATGTCTACATTTTATATCTATATTATATCTATTATATCTATATTTTATACCTCTACTATATCCATTATATCTATGTTTTATACCTATATCTATTATATCTATTATGTCTCTATTTTATACCTATACCTATTATGTCTCTATTTTATACCTATATCTATTATATCTATTATGTCTATATTTTATACATATATCTATTATATCTATTATGTCTACATTTTACACCTATATCTATTATATCTATTATGTCTATATTTTATACCTCTATCTATTATATCTATTATGTCTATATTTCATACCTATATATATTATATCCTTTATGTCTATATTTTATACCTATATCTATTGTATCTATTATGTCTATATTTTATACCTATATCTATTATGTTCATATTTTTTACCTATATCTATTATATCTATTATGTCTCTATTTTATACCTATATCTATTATATCTATTATGTCTATATTTTAGACCTATATCTATTATATCTATTATGTCTATATTTTATATCTATATATATTATATCCATTATATCTATATTTTATACATATATCTATTACATCCATTATATCTATATTTTATATCTGTATCTATTATGTCTGTGTTTTATACCTATGTCTATTATAAATGTTATATTTATATTATATAACTATATCAATTATATCTGTATTTTATAGCTATATCTATTATATCTACTATATATATATATTTTATACCTATATCTATTATATCTATATTTTACACCTGTATCTATTATATCTATTATGTCTATATTTTATACCTATATCTGTTATATCGATTATGTCCATATTATATACCTATATATATTATATCTATATTTTATACCCATATCTATTATATCTATATTTTATACCTATATCTATTATAACTATAATGTCTATATTTTAGAACTATATATATAATATCTATTATGTCTATATTTTATACATATATCTATTATATCTATTATGTTTATATTTTGTACCTATACCTATTATGTCTATATTTTATACCTCTATCTATTATACCTATTTCGTCTATATTTTATACCTATATCTATTATGTCTATGTTTTATACCTGTATCTATTATATCTATTATGTCTATATTTAATACCTATATCTATTATATCTATTATGTCTATATTTTATACCAATATCTATTATATCAATTGTTTTTATATTTTATACGTATATCTACTATATCTATTACGTCTATATTTTATACCTATATCTATTATATCTATTAGGTCTATATTTTATACCTATATCTATTATATCTATTATGTCTATATTTTATATGTATATCTATTATATCTATTATGTCTGTATTATATACCTTTATCTATTATATCTATTATGTCTACATTTTTACCTTTATCTATAATATCTATTATGTCTATATTTTATACCTATATCTATTATGTCTATATTTTTTACCTGTATCTGTTATGTCTATTATGTCTATATTTTATACCTATATTTAATATATCTATTATGTCTTTATTTTATACCTATATCTATTATATCTGTTATGTCTATATTTTATACCTATATAAATGATATCTATTGTGTCTATATTTTATAACTTTATCTATTATGTCTATATTTCATAACTATATCTATTATATCTATTATGTCCATATTTTATACCTACATCTATTATGTCTATATTTTATACCTATATCTATTATATCTATTATGTCTGTATTTTATACCTATATATATTATGTCTATATTTTATACCTATATCTATTATATCTATTTTCTATATTTTATATCTGTATATTTAATGTCTATATTTTATACCTATATCTATTATATCTATTAGGTCTATATTTTATACCTATATCTATTATATCTATTATGTCTATATTTTATATGTATATCTATTATATCTATTATGTCTGTATTATATACCTTTATCTATTATATCTATTATGTCTACATTTTTACCTTTATCTATAATATCTATTATGTCTATATTTTATACCTATATCTATTATGTCTATATTTTTTACCTGTATCTGTTATGTCTATTATGTCTATATTTTATACCTATATTTAATATATCTATTATGTCTTTATTTTATACCTATATCTATTATATCTGTTATGTCTATATTTTATACCTATATAAATGATATCTATTGTGTCTATATTTTATAACTTTATCTATTATGTCTATATTTCATAACTATATCTATTATATCTATTATGTCCATATTTTATACCTACATCTATTATGTCTATATTTTATACCTATATCTATTATATCTATTATGTCTGTATTTTATACCTATATATATTATGTCTATATTTTATACCTATATCTATTATATCTATTTTCTATATTTTATATCTGTATATTTAATGTCTATATTTTATACCTATATCTATTATATCTCTTATGTCTATATTTTATTCCCATATCTGTTGTATCTATTATATCTATATATTATACCTATATCTATTATATTTATTGTATCTATATTTTATAACTATATCTACTATGTCTATATTTTATACCTATATTTATGATATCTATTATGTCTATATTTTATTCCTCTATCTATTATATCTATTATGCCTATATTTTATACCTATATCTATTTTGTCTATATTTTATACCTATTTCTATTATATATATTATGTCTATATTTTATAACTCTATCTATGATATCTCTTAGGTCTATATTTTACACCTCTATTATATCTCTTATGTCTATATTTCATACATCTGTCTATTGAAACTCTTATATCTATATTTTATACCTCTATCTATTTTATGTATTATATCTATGTTTTATACCTCTGTCTGTTATATCTGTCTATATTTTAAACGTATATCTATTTTATCTATTATATCTATATTTTTTACCCGTATCTGTTATATTTATTATAGCTATATTTTATACCAATATCTATTATGTCTATATTTTATACTTATATCAATTATATCTATTATGTCTATATTTTATACCTATATCTTTTATACGTATTGTCTATTTTTTATACCTCTATTATATCCCTTATGTCTATATTTTATACCTCTATCTATTATATCTCTTATATCTATATTTCATACCTATATCTATTATATCTATTATATGTTTTATACCTCTCTCTATTATATCTATTCTGTCAATGTTTTATACCTCTCTCTATTATATCTGTTATGTGTATATTTTATACCTCTATATATTATATCTATTATGTCTATATTTTATACCTCTATTATGTCTATTATGTCTATATTTTATAACTATATTTATTATATCTATTATGTGTATATTTCATACCTATGTCTATTATATATATTATGTCAATATTTTATACCTATTTCTGTAATATCTATCATGTCTATATTTTATACCTATATCTATTATGTCTACATTTTTTACCTCTATCTATTAGTCTTTTATGTCTATATTTTATACCTATATCTATTGTAACCTTTATGTCTATATTTTATACCTATATCTATTATATCAATTATGTCTATATTATATACCTCTATTATATCTATTATATCTATATTTTATACCTATATCTATTATATCTATATTTTATACAAATATCTATTATTTCTAGTATTGCTCTATTTTATAACTATATATATTATATTTATTATGTCTTTATTTTATACCTCTGTCTATTATATCTATTATGACTATATTTTATAGCTATAGCTATTATGTCTATATTTTATACCTATATCTGTTATATCCATTATGTCTACATTTTATAAGGAAATCTATTATATCTATTATGTCTGTATTTCATACCTATATCTATTATATCTATTATGTATATATCGATTATATCAACTATGTCTATATTTTATACCTATACTATTATATCTATGATGTCTATATTTTATACCTATATCTATTATATCGATTATGTCTGTATTTTATACCTATATCTATTATATCTATTATGTCTATATTTAATACCTATAACTATTATATCTATTATGTCTATATTTCATACCCATATCTATATCTATTATGTCTATATTTTATACCCATATCTATTATATCCGTCATGTCTCTATTTTATACCTATATCTATTATATCTACAATGTCTATATTTTATACCTGTATCTATTATATCTATTATATCTATATTTTATACCTATATCTATTATATCTATTATAACTATATTATATACCTATATCTATTACATCTATATTTTATACCTATATATATTATATATATCATATTTATATTTTATATCTATTATTTCTATATTTTATACCTCTATTTATTATATCTATATTTTTTACCTATATCTATTATATCTCTATTTAATACCTATATATATTATATCTATTAAAGCTATATTCTATACTTATATCTATTATATCTATATTTTATACCTATATCTATTTTATCCATTATATCTATATTTTATACCTGTATCTATTATATCTATATTTTATACCAATAACTCTTATATCTATTATGTCGATATTCTATACCTGTATCTATTACACCTATTAAGTCTATATTTTATACCTATATCTATTATATCTATTATGTCTATATTTTACACCTATATCTATTATATCTATTATGTATATATTTTATACCTATATCTATTATATCTATTATGTCTATATTTTTTATATAAATCGATTATATCTATTATGTGTAGATTTTATACCTCTATCTATTATATCTCTTATGTCTATATTTTATACCTCTATTATATCTCTTATGTCTATATTTTATACCTCTATCTATTGTATATATTATGTCTATATTTTATAACTATATCTATTATATCTATTATGTCTATATTTTTTACCTATATCTATTGTATCTATTATGTCTATATCTATTATATCTATTATGTCTATATTTTATACCTATATCTATAATATCTTTTATGTCTATATTTTACACCTATATCTATTATATCTGTTATGTCTATATTTTATACCTATATCTATGATGCCTATATTTCATACCTATATCTATTATAACTATTATGTTTATATTTTATACCTATATCTATGATATATATATTTTATACCTATACATATTATATCTATATCTATATTCTATATCTATATCTCTTATACCTATTATGTCTATATTTTATACCTATATCTATTATACCTATTATGTCTATATTTCATACCTATGTCTTTTATACGTATTGACTGTATTTTACACCTCTATTATATCTATTACTTCTATATTTTATACCTATATCTATTATATCTATTATGTCTGTATTTTATACCTTTATCTATTATGGCTATATTTTAAAGCAATATCTATTATATCAGTTATGTCTATAGCTATTGTATCTATTATGTCTATATTGTTTACCTATATCTATTATATCTGTTATGTCTATATTTTATACCTACATCTATTATATCTATTGTGTCTATATTTTATACCTACATCTATTATATCTATTATGTCGATATTTTATTCCTATATCTATTATATATATTATGTCAATATTTTATACCTATATCTATTATATCCATTATGTCTATATTTTATACCCATATCTATTATTTCTATTATGTCTCTATTTTCTACGTATATCTATTATGTCCATATTTTATAACTATATCTATTATATCTTTTATGTGTATATTATTTTCCTACATCTATTATATCTATTATGGCTATATGTTATACCTAAATGTATTATATCTATTGTATCTATATTTTATACCTATATCCATTACACCTATTTTTTATACCTATATCTATTATATCTATTTTATTTCTAATTTATAACTATATCTATTATATCTATATTTTGTATCTATATCTATTATATATGTTATATCTATATTTTATACCTATATCTGTTATATTTATATTTTATAGCTTTATCTATTATACCTATTATATCTATATTTTATAATTGTATCGATTATATCTATATTTTATACCTATATTTATTATATCTATTATGTCTGTATTTTATTCCTATATCAATTATATCTATTATATCTATATTTTTTACCTATACCTGTTATATCTATTATGTCTCTATTTTATACCTATAGTATTATATCTATTGTCTATATTTTATAGCTTTTTTTTTTTTTTTTTATTATACTTTAAGTTCTAGGGTACATGTGCATAACGTGCAGGTTTGTTACATATGTATACTTATGCCATGTTGTTGTGCTGCACCCATCAACTCGTCAGCACCCATCAATTCATCATTTATATCATGTATAACTCCCCAATGCAATCCCTCCCTCCTCCCCCTCCCCCCTCCCCATGATAGACCCCAGTGTGTGATGTTCCCCTTCCCGAGTCCAAGTGATCTCATTGTTCAGTTCCCACCTATGAGTGAGAACATGCGGTGTTTGGTTTTCTCTTCTTGTGATAGTTTGCTAAGAATGATGGTTTCCAGCTGCATCCATGTCCCTACAAAGGACGCAAACTCATCCTTTTTTATGGCTGCATAGTATTCCATGGTGTATATGTGCCACATTTTCTTAATCCAGTCTGTCACAGATGGACATTTGGGTTGATTCCAAGTCTTTGCTATTGTGAATAGTGCCGCAATAAACATACGTGTACATGTGTCTTTGTAGTAGACTAATTTATAATCCTTTGGGTATATACCCAGTAGTGGGATGGCTGGGTCATATGGTACATCTAGTTCTAGATCCTTGAGGAATTGCCATACTGTTTTCCATAATGGTTGAACTAGTTTACAATCCCACCAACAGTGTAAAAGTGTTCCTATTTCTCCACATCCTCTCCAACACCTGTTGTTTCCTGACTTCTTAATGATTGCCATTCTAACTGGTGTGAGATGGTATCTCATTGTGGTTTTGATTTGCATTTCTCTGATGGCCAGTGATGATGAGCATTTTTTCATGTGTCTGTTGGCTGTATGAATATCTTCTTTTGAGAAATGTCTGTTCATATCCTTTCCCCACTTTTTGATGGGGTTGTTTGTTTTTTTCTCGTATATTTGTTTGAGTTCTTTGTAGATTCTGGATATTAGCCCTTTGTCAGATGAGTAGGTTGCAAAAATTTTCTCCCATTCTGTAGGTTGCCTGTTCACTCTGATGGTAGTTTCTTTTGCTGTGCAAAAGCTCTTTAGTTTAATTAGATCCCATTTGTCAATTTTGGCTTTTGCTGCCGTTGCTTTTGGTGTTTTAGACATGAAGTCCTTGCCCATGCCTATGTCCTGAATGGTACTACCTAGATTTTCTTCTAGGGTTTTTATGGTATTAGGTCTAACATTTAAGTCTCTAATCCATCTTGAATTAATCTTCGTATAAGGGGTAAGGAAAGGATCCAGTTTCAGCTTTCTATTTATGGCTAGCCAATTTTCCCAGCACCATTTATTAAATAGGGAATCCTTTCCCCATTTCTTGTTTCTCTCAGGTTTGTCAAAGATCAGATGGCTGTAGATGTGCGGTATTATTTCTGAGGACTCTGTTCTGTTCCATTGGTCTATATCTCTGTTTTGGTACCAGTACCATGCTGTTTTGGTTACTGTAGCCTTGTAGTATAGTTTGAAGTCAGGTAGCGTGACGCCTCCAGCTTTGTCCTTTTGACTTAGGATTGTCTTGGCAATGCGGGCTCTTTTTTGGTTCCATATGAACTTTAAAGCAGTTTTTTCCAATTCTGTGAAGAAACTCATTGGTAGCTTGATGGGGATGGCATTGAATCTATAAATAACCTTGGGCAGTATGGCCATTTTCACGATATTGATTCTTCCTATCCATGAGCATGGTATGTTCTTCCATTTGTTTGTGTCCTCTTTTATTTCACTGAGCACTGGTTTGTAGTTCTCCTTGAAGAGGTCCTTTACATCCCTTGTAAGCTGGATTCCTAGGTATTTTATTCTCTTTGAAGCAATTGTGAATGGAAGTTCATTCCTGATTTGGCTCTCTGCTTGTCTGTTGCTGGTGTATAAGAATGCTTGTGATTTTTGCACATTAATTTTGTATCCTGAGACTTTGCTGAAGTTGCTTATCAGCTTAAGGAGATTTTGGGCTGAGACGATGGGGTTTTCTAAATATACAATCATGTCATCTGCAAACAGGGACAATTTGACTTCTTCTTTTCCTAACTGGATACCCTTGATTTCTTTCTCTTGCCTGATTGCCCTAGCCAGAACTTCCAACACTATGTTGAATAGGAGTGGTGAGAGAGGGCATCCCTGTCTTGTGCCAGTTTTCAAAGGGAATTTTTCCAGTTTTTGCCCATTCAGTATGATATTAGCTGTGGGTTTGTCATAAATAGCTCTTATGATTTTGAGGTACGTTCCATCAATACCGAATTTCTTGAGCGTTTTTAGCATGAAGGGCTGTTGAATTTTGTCAAAAGCCTTTTCTGCATCTATTGAGATGATCATGTGGTTCTTGTCTTTGGTTCTGTTTATATGCTGGATTACGTTTATTGATTTGCGAATGTTGAACCAGCCTTGCATCCCAGGGATGAAGCCCACTTGATCATGGTGGATAAGCTTTTTGATGTGCTGCTGAATCCGGTTTGCCAGTATTTTATTGAGGATTTTTGCATCAATGTTCATCAGGGATATTGGTCTAAAATTCTCTTTTTTTGTTGTGTCTCTGCCAGGCTTTGGTATCAGGATGATGTTGGTCTCATAAAATGAGTTAGGGAGGATTCCCTCTTTTTCTATTGATTGGAATAGTTTCAGAAGGAATGGTACCAGCTCCTCCTTGTACCTCTGGTAGAATTCAGCTGTGAATCCATCTGGTCCTGGACTTTTTTTGGTGGGTAGGCTATTAATTGTTGCCTCAATTTCAGAGCCTGCTATTGGTCTATTCAGGGATTCAACTTCTTCCTGGTTTAGCCTTGGGAGAGTGTAAGTGTCCAGGAAATTATCCATTTCTTCTAGATTTTCTAGTTGATTTGCGTAGAGGCGTTTATAGTATTCTCTGATGGTAGTTTGTATTTCTGTGGGGTCAGTGGTGATATCCCCTTTATCATTTTTTATTGCATCGATTTGATTTATATTTTATAGCTATATCTATTATATCTATATTTTTTACCTATATTTATTATATCTATATTTCATACCTGTATCTATTGTATCTATTATGTGTATATTTTAAAGCTATATCTATTTTATATATATTTAAGTCCTATATCTATTGTCTCTATTATGTCTATATTTTATACCTTTATCTATATCTATTATGTCTATTTTTTATACCTATATTATATGCATTATATCTATATTTTATACCTACATCTATTATATCTATATTTTTTACCTATATCTATTATATCTATTATGTCTAAATCTATTTTATCTATTACGGCTGTATTTTATAACTATATCTATTATATCTATTATGTCTGTATTTTATACCTATATCTATTATGACTATATTTTAAAGCAATATCTACTATATCAGTTATGTCTATATCTATCTATTAAGTCTATATTTTATACCTGTATCTATTATATCTGTTATGTCTATATTTTATGCCTACATATATTATATCTATTATGTCTATACTTTATACCTACATCTATAATATCTATTATGTCGATATTTTATACCTATATCTGCTATATCTATTATGTCTATATTTTATACCGATATCAGTTATGTCTATATTTTATACCTATACATATTGTATCTTTTATGTCTGTATTTTATACCTATATCTATTAGATCTATTATGTCCATATTTTATAACTCTATCTATTATATCTATGTCTATATATTATACCTACATCTATTATGTTTATATATTACACCTATATGTATTATATGTATTATGTCTAGTTTTATAACTATATCGATTATATCTATTACATCTATATTTTATACCTATATCTTTTATGTCTATATTTTATACCTGTATCTATTATATCAATGATGTCTATATTTTATACCTGTAACTATAATATCTATTATGCCTGTATTAAAACCTCTATCTATTGTATCTATCATGTCTGTATTTTACATCTATATATATTATGTCTATTATGTCTATATTTTATACCTATGTCTATTATGTCTATATTTTATACCTATATGTATTATATCTACTATGTCTATATTTTATACCTATATCTATTATATCGATTATGTCTATATTTTATATGTATATCTATTATGTCTATATTTTATAGCTATATCTATTTTATCTATTATGTCAATATTTTATACCTATATCAATTATATCCAATATGTCTAAATTTTATACGTATATCTATTATATCTATTATGTCTCTATTTTATACCTATATCTATTATGCCCATATTTCATAACTATATCTATTCTATCTATTATGTCTATATTATTTTCCTATATCTATTATATCTATGATGGCTACATTTTATACCTATATCCATTATATCTGTTATATCTATATTTTATACCTATATCTATCACACCTATTTTTTAGACATATATCTATTATATCTATTATATTTCTAATTTATAATTATATGTATTATATCTACATTTTAAACCTATATCTATTATATCTATTATATCTATATTTCATACCAATATCTGTTATGTTTATATTTTATACCTTTATCTATTATACCTATTATATCTCAATTTTATTACTGTATCTATTATATCTATGTTTTATACCTATATTTATTATATCTATTATGTCTGTATTTTATACCTATACCTATTATGTCTCTTTTTTAAACCTATATCTATTACATCTAGTAAGTCTATATTTTATACCTATATCTATTATATCTATTATGTCTACATTTTATATCTATATCTATTATATCTATTATCTATATTTTGTACCTCTATCTATTATATCCATTATGTAGATGTTTTATACCTATATCTATTATATCTGTTATGTCTCTATTTTATACCTATAACTATTATGTCTCTTTTTTATACCTATATCTATTATATCTCTTATGTCTATATTTCATACCTATATCTATTATATCTATTATGTCTACATTTTACACCTATATCTATTATATCTATTATGTTTATATTTTATACCTCTATCTATTATATCTATTATGTCTATATTTCATACCTATATCTATTATATCCTTTATGTCTATATTTTATAACTATATCTATTGTATCTATTATGTCTTTATTGTATACCTATATCTATTATGTTTATATTTTTTACCCATATCTATTGTATCTTTTATGTCTCTATTTTATTCCTAATCTATTATATCTATTATGTCTACTATTTTATACCTATATCTATTATATACATTATATCTATATTTTATGCATGTATCTATGATATCCATTATATCTATATTTTATATCTCTATCTATTATATCTGTGTTTCATACCTATGTCTATTATATTTGTTATATTTATATTATATAACTATATGTATAATATCTGTATTTTATACCTATATCTATTATGTCTATTATGTGTATATTTTATACCTATAACTATTATATCTATTATGAGTATATTTTATACCTATATCTATTATATCTGTTATGTCTATATTTTATACCAATATCTATTATATCTATTATGTCTGTATCTATTGTATCTATCATATCTATATTTTATACCTATATTTATTATATCTATTAAGTTTATATTTTATACCTATATCTATTGTATCTATTATATCTATATTTTATACCTATGTCTATTATAACTATTATGTCTATATTTTATACCTATATCTATCAAATCTATTATGTCTCTTTTTTATACCTATATATATTATATTATATCTATATTTTATACCTATATCTAGCTATATTTTACACCTATATTTCTTATATCTATATTTCATACCTATATCTATTATGTCTATATTTTACACCTCTTTCTATTATATTTTATAACGTATTATATTTTATAATCTCTCGTTATTGTAACTGTATTTTATACCTATATCTCTTATATCCATTTTGTCTATATTTTATACCTCTATAATTATACCTATTATGTCTATATTTTATACCTATATCTATTATATCTATGATGTCTATATTTTATACCTATATCTATTATAGCTATAACATCTGTATTTTATACCTATATCTATTATATCTATTATGTCTATATTCTATACCTATATCTATTATATCTATTATGTGTATATTTTATACCTATATCTATTACGTCTATATTTTATACCTCTTTCTATTATATCTATTATATTTATATTTTATACCTATATCTATTTTAACTATATTTTATACCTGTATTTCTTATATCTATATTTCATACCTATATCAATTATATCTATTAGTTTTTTGTAATTATGTCTATTATATCTACATTTTATACTTATATCTATAATATCTATTATATCTATATTTTATGCCTTTATCAATTATATCTATATTTTATAAGTATATCGATTATATCTATTATATCTATATTTTATACCTATATCCATCATATCTATATTTCATACCTTTATCTATTATATCTATTATGTCAGTATTTTGCTCCTATATCTATTATGTCTATATTTTATACTTATATCTATTATATCTATTATGTCTATATTTTATACCTATATCTATTATATCTATTCTGTCTATATTTTATACCTATATGTATTAAATCTATTATGTCTATATTTTATACCTATATCTATTATATCAATTATGTCTATATTTTATACCTATGTCTATTATATCTATTATGTCTATATTTTATACCTATATCTATCAAATCTATGATGTCTCTGTTTTATACCTATATATATTATATGTATTATGTCTATATTTTATACCTATATCTATTACATGTATTATGTCTATATTTAATTCCTATATCTATTGTATCTATTATGTCTTTGTTTTACACCTATACCTATTATATCTATTATGTCTATATTTTATACCTATATCTATTATATCTATTATGTCTATAATTTATACCTATATCTATTATATCTATTATGTCTATATTTTATCCCTCTATCTATTATATCTATTATGTCTATATTTTATACCTATATCTATTATATCTATTTTGTTTATGTTTTATACCTATATCTATTATATCTCTTATGTCTATATTTTATGACTATATCAAATATATCTATATTTCATACATATATGTATTATATCCCTTATATCTATATTTTATACCTATATCTATTATAACCATATGTTATACCTATATACATTATATCTATGTTTTTACCTATACCAATTATACCTATTATATTTATATTTTTTATTATTATATCTATTATATGTATATTTTATACCTATATCTATTATATCTATTGTCTATATTTTATACCTCTATCTATTATATCTTTTTTATACATATATATCTATTATATCTATATTTTATAACTGTATCAATTATATTTATTATGTCTATATTTTATTCCTATATCTATTATAACTCTTATGTCTACATTTTATACCTATATCTCTTATATCTATTATGCTTATATTTTATACCCATATCCATTATGTCTATATTTTATACCTATATCTATTATATCTATTATGTCTATGTTTTATACCTATATCTATTATAACTATATTTTATACCTATATTTCTTATATGTATATTTAATACCAATATCTGTTATATGTATTAGATTTATATTTTATGATTATATCTGTTATATCTATATTTTATACCTATATTTATTATATCGATTATATCTAAATTTTATGACTATATCAATTATATCTATGTTTTATACGTATATCTATTATATCTATATTTTATAACTATATCTATTATATCTATATTTTATACCTTTATCTATTATATCTATTATGTCTGTATTTTATATCGATACCTATTATAACTCTTATGTCTATATTTTATAGCTATATCTATTATATCTATTGTGTGTATACTTTATACCTATATTTATAAGGTCTATATTTCATATCTTTATTTATTATATCTATTATGTCTATATTTTATACCGATATCTATCATGTCTATATTTTATGCCTATATCTATTATATCCACTATATATATATTTTATACCTATATATATTATATCTATATTTGATACCTATATCCATTTTATCTATTATATCTATATTTTATAGATATATCTATCATATCTATTATGTCTATATTTTATGCGTATATCTATTATATCTATTATATCTATATTTTATACTTATATATATTATAACCATATTTTATACCTATATCCATTATATCTATGTTTTTTCTATATCTATTATATCTATTATATTTATATTTTATATTTATATCTATTATATCTATATTTTATACCTATATCTATCTGTTGTCCATATTTTATACCTCTATCTTTTATATCTATTTTTTATACATATATCTATTATATCTATTATGTCTATATTTCATACCTATATCTATTATAACAATTATGTCTATATTTTGTACCTATATCTATTATGTCTATATTTTATACCTATATATATTATATGTATTATGTCTACATTTTTTACCTATATCTATTATATCTATTATGTCTATATTTTATACCTATATCTATCATATCTATTATGTCTATATTTGAAACCTATATATATCATTTCTATTATGTCTATATTTTATACCTATATCTATTATATCTATTAAGACTATATTTTATACCTATATCTATTGTATCTATTATGTTTATATTTATACCTGTATCTTTTGTATGTATTATGTCTATATATTATACCGATATCTATTATATCTATTATTTCGATACTTTACACCTATAACTATTATGTCTATATTTTATACCTGTATCGATTATATTTGTTATGCCTATATTTTATACCTGTATCTATTATATCTCTTAAGTCTATATTTTTTACCTATATCTATTATAACTATTATGTTTATATTTTATAACTGTATCTCTTATGTCTATATTTTATGACTATATCGATTATATCATTACGTCAATATTTTATACCTATATCTATTACATCTATATTTTATATCAATATCTATTATATCTATTATGTCTATATTTTATGTCTTTATCTATTATATCTATTATGTCTATATTTTATTCCTATATCTATCATATCTATTATGTCTATATTTTATACCTATATCTGTTATATCCACTATATCTATATTTTATACCTTTATCTCTTATATCTATATTTGATACCTATATCCATTATATCTATTTTTATATTTCATACCTATATCTATTATATCTATTATGTCTATGTTTTGTAAGTAATTCTATTATATCTACTATATCTATATTTCATATCTACATCTATTATAACTATATTTTATACCTATATCTATTATATCTATATTTTATACCTATATCTATTATATATATTATATTTATATTTTATAATTATATCTATTATATCTATATTTTATACCTATATTTATTATATCTATAGTCTATATTTTATATCTGTATCTATTTTATCTATTTTTTTACATATGTATCTATTATATCTATTATATCTATATTTTATACCTATATCTATATCTATTATGTCTATATTTTATACCTATATCTATTATATCTATTATATATACATTATTTACCTATATCTAGTATATCTATTATGTCTATACTTTCTACCTATATCTAATATGTCTATTATGTCTATATTGTATACCTATGTCTATTATATCTATTATGTCTATATTTTATACCTATATCTATCAAATCTATTATGTCTCTACTTTATAGCTATATTTGTTATATCTTTTATGTCTATATTTTATACCTGTATCGATTATATTTATTATGTCTATATTTTATGCCTATATTTATTATATCTCTTATGTTTATATTTTATACCTATATCTATTATATCTATTATGTTTATATTTTATACCGATATCTATTATTTCTATATTTTATACCTCTATCTATTATATCTATTATGTCTATATTTTATACCTATATCTATTATACCTATTACGTCTATACTGTATACTTATATCTATTATGTCTATATTTTATACCTATATCTATTATATCTATTATGTCTACTTTTCATACCTGTATCTATTATATCTATTATGTATATATTTTATACATATATGTATTATATCTATTATGTCTGTATTTTATACCTATATCTATTATGTCTCTATTTGATACCTATATCTATCTCTTATGTCTCTATTTTATACCTATATCAATTATATCTAATATATCTATATTTTATAACTTTATCTATTATATCTATTATGTGTATATATTATACCTATGTCTATTATATCCATTATGTCTGTATCTACTATATCAATTATATCTATATTTTATACCTATATCTATTATATCTATTATGTCTTTATTTTATACCTATATCTAGTATATCTACAATATTTACATTTTATACGTATATCTATTATATCTGTTATGTCTATATTTTATACCTATATCGGTTATATCTATTATGTCTATATTTCTTACCTATATTTATTATATCTCTTATGTCTATATTTTATACCTATATCCATTATATTTATATTTTATACCAATATCAATTATATCTATGGTGTCTATATTTAATACCTATATCTATTATATCTATTATGTCTATATTTTATACCTATAACTATTATATCTAATATATCTATATATATATCTGTATTTTATACCTATATCTATTATGTCTATATTTCATACCTATATCAATTAAATCTATTATGTCTATATTTTATACCTATATCTATTATATCTATTATATCTATATTTTATACCTATATCTATTATAACCATATTTCATACCCATATACATTATATCTATGTTCTTTACCTATATCAATTATAACAATTTTATTTATATTTTTCATAATTATATCTATTATATCTATATTTCATACATATATCTATTATATCTCTTGTCTATATGTTATACCTGTATCTATTATATCTATTTTTTATACGTATGTCTATTATATAAATTATATCTATATTTTATATTTATATATATTATTTCTATATTTTATACCTGTATTTATTATATCTATTACGTCTATATTTTATACCTATATCTATTATAACTATTATGTCTATATTTTATACCTGTATCTATTATATCTATGATGTCTATATTTTATACCTATATCGATTATATCTATTATATCTATATTTTATACCTATATCTAGTTTATCTATTATATCTATATTATTTACGTGTATCCATTTTATCTATTATGTCTATATTTTGTACCTATATCTATTATGTCTATTATGTCTATATTGTATACCTGTATCTATTGTATCTATTATGTCTGTGTTTTATAAGTATATCTATTATGTCTATTATGTCTATATTTTATACCTCTATCTATTACATCTATATTTTATACCTATATCTATTATAACTATATTTTATACCTATATTTCTTAAATCTATATTTAATACCTATACCTATTATATTTATTAGATTTATATTTCATAATTAGATCTATTATATCTATATTTTATGCCTATATCTATTATATCTATTATGTGTATATTTTATGACTATATCAATTATGTCCATATTTTGTACATATATCTATTATATCTTTTATATCCATATTTTATACCTATATTATAACCATATTTTAAACCTAAATATATTACATCTATGTTTTTTACGTATATCAATTATACCTATAATTCTTATATTTTCTATAGTTATATCTATTATATCTATATTTTGTACCTATATCTATTATATCTATTGTCTATATTTTATACCTGTATCTATTATATCTATTTTTTATACGTATATCTATTATATCAATTATATGTATATTTTATACTAATATCTATTATATCTATATTTTATACCTGTACCTATTATATCTATTATGTCTATATTTTATGCCAATATCTATTATATCTACTATGTCTGTATTTTATACCTATATCTATTATATCTATTATGTCTATATTTTATACTTATTTCTCTTATGTCTATTATATCTATATTTTATACCTCTATCTATTATATCTATTATGGCTATATTTTATACCTCTATCTATTATATCTAATATATCTATGTTGTTTACCTACATCTATTATATCCATTATGACTATATTTTGTACGTATATCTATTATGTCTATTTTGTCTATATTGCGTACCTATATCTATTATATCTATTATGTCTATATTTTATAACTATATCTATTATATCTATTATGTCTATATTTTATACCTCTATCTATTATATCTATTATATCTATTTTTTATGCCTATATCTAATATATCTATATTTTGTACCTGTATCTATTATATCTATTATGTCTCTATTGTATACCTATATCTATTATATCTTTTATGTCTATATTTGATACCTATATCTTTTATATCCATTATGTCTATATTGTATAGCTATATCTATTATATCTATTATGTCTGTATTTTATAACTATATCTCTTATGTCTATTATGTCTATATTTTATATCTCTATATATTATATCTATATTTTATACCTATATCTATTATAACTATATTTTATACCTATGTTTCTTAAATCTATGTTTAATACCTATATCTACTATATCTATTAGATTTATATTTTATGATTACATCTATGATATCTATATTTTATACCTATACCTATTATATCTATTATGTCTATATTTTATGACTATATCAATTATGTCTATATTTTGTACGTATATCTATCATGTCTATTATGTCTATATTGTATAGCTATATCTATTATATCTATTATGTCTGTATTTTATAACTATATCTCTTATGTCTATTATGTCTATATTTTATATCTCTATATATTATATCTATATTTTATACCTATATCTATTATAACTATATTTTATACCTATGTTTCTTAAATCTATGTTTAATACCTATATCTACTATATCTATTAGATTTATATTTTATGATTACATCTATGATATCTATATTTTATACCTATACCTATTATATCTATTATGTCTATATTTTATGACTATATCAATTATATCTATATTTTGTACATGTATCTAATATATCTATTATATCCATATTTTATACCTATATTATAACCATATTTTATACCTATATACATTATATCTATGTTTTTTACGTATATCAATTATATCTATTATATTTATATTTTCTATAGTTATATCTATTATATCTATATTTTCTACCTATATCTATTATATCTATTGTCTATATTTTATACCTGTATCTATTATATCTATTTTTTATACGTATATCTATTATATCAATTATATGTATATTTTATACTTATATCTATTATATCTATATTTTAAACCTGTACCTATTATATCTATTATGTCTATATTTTATACCTATATTTATTATATCTATTATGTCTATATTTTATACCTATATCTATTATATCGATTATGTCTATATTTTATACCTCTAGCTATTATATCTATTTTGTCTATATTTTATACTTATATCTATTATATCTATTTTATCTATATTGTTTACCTATATCTATTATATCCATTATGACTATATTTTGTACCTATATCTATTATGTCTATATTGTATACCTGTATCTATTATATCTATTATATCTATGTTTTATAACGATATCTATTATATCTATTATGTCTATGTTTTATAACGATATCTATTATATCTATTATGTCTATATTTTATACCTCTATCTATTATATCTGTTATATCCATATTTTATACCTATATCTATTATATCTATATTTGTACCTGTATCTATTATATCTACTATGTCTCTCTATGTCTATGTTTTATAACGATATCTATTATATCTATTATGTCTATATTTTATACCTATATCTATTATATCTATTATGTCTATATTTTATACGTATATCTATTATATCTATTATGTCTAAATATTGTACCTATATCTATTATGTCTATATTTTATACCTATATCTATTATAACAATTATGTCTATATTTTATATCTATATCTGTTATAGCTATTATGTCTATATTTTATACCTATATCTATTATATCTGTTATATCTATATTTTATACCTATATCTATTATAACCATATTTTATACCTATATACATTATATCTATGTTTTTTACCTATATCAATAATATCTATTATATTTATATTTTTTCTAATTATATCTATAATGTCCTATATTTTATACCTATATCTATTATATCTTCTGTCTATATTTTATACCTGTATCTATTATATCTATTGCTTATATGTATATCAATTATATCTATTATATCTATGTTTTATACTTATATCTATTATATCAATATTTTATACCTGTATCTTTTATATCTATTATGTCTATATTTTATACCTATATCTAGTGTATCTATTTTTTCTATATTTTATACCTAAACCTATTATATCTATTTTGTTTATGTTTTAAACCTATATGTATTATATCTATATTTTATACCTATATTTATTATATCTACTATGACTATATTTTATACCTATATCTATTATAACTCTTATGTCTTTATTTTATACCTATATCCATTACATCTATTATGTGCATATTTTATGCCTATATATATTATGTCTATATTTAATATGTATATCTATTATATCTACTATGTCCATATTTTATACCTATATATATTCTATCTATTATGTCTATATTTACACCTATATCTATTAGACCTATTATGTCTGTATCTATTATATCTATTATGTCTGTATTTTAAAGCTATATCTATTATGTCTATATTTTATACCTCTCTCTATTATATGTATTATGTTTATATTTTATACCTATATCTATTATATCTATTATGTCTATATTTTATACCTATGTCTATTACATCTACTTTGTCTATAATTTATACCTATATCTATAGTATCTATTATGTCTGTATTTTATACCTATATCTATTATATCTATTATGTCTATATTTTATACTTATATCTATGATATCTATTATGTCTCTATTGTATACCTATATCTATTATATCTATTATGTCTATATTTGATACCTATATCTATTATATCTATTATGTCCATATTTTATACCTATATCTATTATAACTATATTTTATACCGATATGAATTATATCTGTATTTTATACCTCTATCTATTATTTCTATTATGTTTATATTTTATAATTATATCTATTATATCTATATTTTATAACTATATCTTTTATATCTATTATATCTATATTTCATACCTATATCTATAATATCTCTATTTTTTTACTATATCTATACCAATTATATCTGAATTTTATACCTATATCTATTATATTTATTATATTTATATTTTATACCTTTATCTATTATGTCCATTATATCTCTATTTTATACCTCTAGTTATTATAACTGTACTTTATACCTATATCTCTTATGTCCATTATGCCTATATTTTATACCTCTATTATACCTATGTCTATTATGTCTACATTTTATAAATATATCTGTTATATCTATTATGTCTATATTTTATAACTATATCTATTATATCTTTTATGTCTGTATTTTATACCTATACCTATTATGTCTATATTTTCTACCTATATCTATTATAACTATTATCTCTATATTGTATAACTATATCTGTTGTATGTATCCTGTCTATATTTTATACATATATCTATTATGTATATATTTTATACCTATATCTGTTATATCTATTATGTCTATATTTTTTACCTATATCTATTAAGTCTATATTATATACCTATGTCTATTATATGTATTATGACTATGTTTTATACGTATATATATCATATGTATGATGTCTATATTTTATACAAACATATAACCTATGTATTATGTCTATGTTTTATACCTATATCTATTATATCTATTACCTCTATATTTTATACCTATATCTATTATATCTATTATGAATATATTTTATACCTATGTCAATTATACCTATTATGTCTATCATTTATACCTATATCTATTATATCTATTATGTCTATATTTCATACCTACATCTATTATATCTAATATGTCTATATTTTATACCTATATCTATTATATACACTATATCTATATTTTATACCTATATCTATTATATGTACTTTTGATACCCATATCCATTTTATCTATTATATCTATATTTTATACGTATATCTATTATATCTATATTTTATACCTTTATCTATTATATCTATTATGTCTATGTTTTATATCTATATCTATCTATTATGTCTATATTTTATACCTATATCTATTATATCTATTATGTCTATATTTTATACCTATATCTCTCATATTTATTATGTCTGTATTTTACACCTATATATATCATATCTATTATGTCTATATTTTATACCCATAACTATTATATCTATTATGTCTGTATTTCATACCTATATCTATTATATCTATTATGTCTATATTTTGTACACATATATGTTATATCTATTATGTTTATATTTTAAATCCTATATCTATAATATCTATTAAGTCTATATTTTATAAGTATATCTATTATATCTATTATGTCTCTATTTTACACCTACATCTATTATGTCTATATTTTACACCTGTATCTATTATATCTATTATGTGTATATTGTATACTATATCTATTATATCTATTATGTCTATATTTTATAACTATATCTATTATATCTATTATGTCTAAATATTTTACCTATATCTATTATGTCTATATTTTATACATATGTCTATTATAAACATATGTCTACACTTTATAACTATATATTATGTCTATATTTTACACCTCTATCTGTCATATCTATTGTGTATATTTTATACGTATATCTATTATATCTTTACGTCAATATTTTATACCTATATTTATTATATCTATTATGTCTATATTTTATACCTTTATCTATTATATCTATTTTGTCTTAATATTATACCTATATCTTTTAGGTCTATATTTTATACCTATATCTATTATGTCTATATTTTATACCTATATCTATTATATCTATTATGTCTATATTTTACAGCTATATCTATTATATGTATTATATCTATATTGTGTACCAATATCTATTATGTCTATATTTTATACCTATATCTATTATATCCATTATGTCTATATTTTATACATATATCTATTATGTCTATATTTTATACCTATATCTGTTATATCTATTATGGCTATATTTTATACCTATATCTATTATATCTATTATGTCTATATTTACCACCTATATCTATTATATATATTATATCTATATTGTGTACCTATATCTATTATGTATATATTTTATACCTATATCTATTATATCCATTATGTCTATATTTTATACATATATCTATTATGTCTATATTTCATACCTATATCTGTTATATCTATTATGGCTATATTTTATACCTATATCTATTATATCTATTATGTCTATATTTTATACCTATATCTATTATGTCTGTATTGTATACCTATATCTATTATGTCTTTTTTTATACCTATATCTATTATATCTACTATGTCTATACTTTATAAACTGTATCTAATATATCTATTATGTCTACATTTTATTCCTATATCTATTATGTCTATATTTTATACCTATATCTTATTATATCTATTATGTCTATATTTGATATCTATATCTATTATATCTATTATGTCTATATTTTATAGCTCTATCTATATCTATTATATACATATTTTATACCTATTCCTATTATGTCTATATTTTATATCTATATCTATTATATCTACTATGTCTATATTTTATTCGTATATGAATTATATATATTATGTCTATTTTTCATACCTATATCTATTCTATCTTTCAGGTTTATATTTTATACGTATATCTATTATATCTATATTTTATACCTGTATCTATTATATTTATTATGTCTATATTTTATACCTATATCTATCATACCTCTAATGTCTATATTTTTATACCTATATCTAGTATATCTATTATTTCTGTATTTATACCTATATCTATTATATCCATTATATCTATATTTTATACCTCTATCTATTATTTCTATATTTTATACTGTATCTATTACATCTCCTATGTCTGTATTTTATACGTTTATCTATTATATCTATTATGTCTATATTTATATCTATATCTCTTATATCTATTATGTCTGTATTTTATACCTATATCTATTATACCTATTACGTCTGTATTGTATACCTATATCTATTTAGTCTATATTTTTACCTATATTTATTATATGTATTATGTCTATATTTTATAACTATGTCTATTATGTCTATAGTTTTACCTATATCTATTATGTCTATATTTCATACCGATAACTATTATGTCTATATTTAATATCTATATCTATATATATGATGTCTGTATTTTATACCTATATCTATTATGTCTATATTTTATACGCATATTTATTAATCTATTATGTCTATATTTTACCTATATCTATTATATCTATTATGTCAATATTTTGTAGCTATATCTATTATCTATTATACGTATATTTATACCTATATCTATTATATCTATTATCTGTATTTTATACCTATATCTATTATTATTATGTCTATATTTTATACCTATATCTATTATCTATTATGTCTATATTTATACATGATTTTGTCTATATTTTTCACCTATATCTAATATCTATTATGTCTATATTTTATACCTCTATCTATTATATCTATTATATCTATATTTGAATATAGAACTAATGATATATAATTAAGCTATAAGAATATAGGCTAAACGCGATATCATAGATAGAGGTAATATATATCATAAGACATACATAGAAACAGGTATAACCGAGACATTATGTATTATAGATAAGCAAATAATTATAATCAGGATCATTAGACAGAATAGATATAGTTCTAAAATATGACATAATCGATAATAAATTAGGTATAAAATATAACAGAATACATCAGCATAAATATAAGATTCATAGATATCATAATAGTTATAAAAATATTGACATAATAGATATAATACATATGTATAGAAAAATTCGACATATACATATAAAGACTATAGGTATCAATAATGACATAATAAGACGGGGTATAACACATAGACATAAGAGATAATATGATAGAGGTATAAAATTCGACTAGTAGGTATAGGTAAAAATATATAGACTAATATATAACAGAGATAAGGTAAAATATAGACAAAATGGTATTAGATAGATGTAGAAAATATAGAACTATAGATATATAGAGGTAGAAAATATAGACGTTAATAGATATATAGATATATGGATTAACATATAGACTAATGGATATAATAGATAAAGAGTAAATATCGATAATTGATATGGTATAAAATATAGATCTAATAGATATAATAGATATTTAATCAATATAGATTCGATACCGAGTATCATATATAGATGTATATATATTGGTATAAAATATACTTATAATAGATAAAGGTTAAAATATAGATATAATAGATATAATAGATAAGTTATAAATAAGACATTAATAGAAATAATAGATATACTTCTAAAATATAGACATAATTGGATATCATATATTAGATTATATAGACATAATCGATGTTCGATTAAGTAAAAATAGACATAATAACAAGAGAGGTATCAATAGACATAATAGATTTTTTAAATAGATATATGTAAATATAGACTAATAGATAGAACTAGACTTGAGCAATAGATTAGATATGGTATAAAATCTAGACATAACAGGTAAATCGTATATTTAAATATATAATAAAAGATATATAGGTACGAAAACAGACCTATAGAATCAATAGTTAATAACAGAGGTAATAAAATAGAGACATAATAAGATATAAAGATCTAGTTAGATTAGATTATAAATATAAACATAATAGATGTAAGCATATCTTAAGGTATCAATATAGACATAATAGATATAACTAGATGTATAAATATTAACAAGATATGACCATAGATATAGGTTTAATTTCGACACGATAGAGATAATAGATATTATTTCTGAAATTAGACAGAAAGAATATAGGTATAAATAGTCGACCAGAATGATCTAAAATAGTATAGTAAATAATCTAAATAATAAATATAATACTATAGGTATACATACTAGACATGAAATCTAGGTACTAAAATCAAGATAATAGACAGATATCGTGTCTAATAGAGGAGGCTATAGATTTAAATAGATATAGGTATAAATACAGACATAGTACATATCGGGATATAAGATGACATGTAGATATATATCTGGTATAAGCAATATTTACATAAATACATAGAAAGATACAATACACAGATATAGGCGTAATATAGGTAGACAAAATATAGACATATGGATATAATAGATGTAGGGTATAAATGCTAAGTTCATAATATATATAAGCTCTATAGTATATAATAATGATATAGAACATAAAAGAGTATATGGTATGAAGAGAGACACAATAGTCTTATTAATAGTTACAGGTTGTAGACAATATAGACAATAATGGACAAATAGGATTGGTGTAAAGACAGACATAATATAATGATCATGGATAAACAGATATACTAATTTATAGGTATAAAGAATATATAAAGAGATTAGGTATTTAAAAGGATTAATAATAGATAAATGATATACAGTATAAACATATCAGACATATACATATAACAGATATAGTTATGAAATATTAGACATAAAGAATAGGTATATAATATAGACAAATGATGATAAATGTATCGAAGTAGTAAAAATATAAGACATAATAGAATAATAGATTAGTAAATGGTAATATATAGAGGCAGAATATAAATAAGAGATATAGCTATAAATCTAGAGACTCATAGATATAATAGCTATTGACCTAATATATATAGGTATGGATAAAATAGACATAATACGTATAATAGATATAGGATAAATATAGTCTACATAGCTAGATATAGTAAAAACGCAGACCCAATAGATATAATGATATAGATATTGAATAAGAATAATCTGATAATGGTTAAAATTAGACTAATAGATAGACGTATACAATAGGACATAATAACATTAATAAATATAGTATAAAATATAACTTAATAAATCATAGTAGGTATACATAGCCATAATAGGTATAATAGATATAGTAAAATACCGACTAACAGATACTAATAAGATATGAGGTTTATAAATACTAGTAGAACAGATATAGGATAAATAATACATAATAAGATTAATATCGAGATATTAAAATGTACACACATAGATGATAATGGATATAGGTAGAAATATACACATTTTGATTATAGGAATAAATATAGACATAATACCAGATCGATCAGAGATTACAATATAGACATAATAGGGGGATATATGTATAAATAAGTGAACATAATAGATATAAATATATAGTAGAAAATATAACAAACTAAATATAGGATTAAGTATAGCAATATTGACATATAGATATACTAATATAGGTATAAAATATAAACTATTAGATTATATAGATTCATGTATACATAATGAGACAAATAGATATAATAAGAGGTATAAATCTAGAATCATAATATATAATAGATAGATAATTAGACGTATACAAAATAGAATCCACAGTAATATTAAGATAGACCAATAGATCTAATAGATACAGGTATAAAATATAGACAATAGATATAGACGATAGATAGAAAACCATAGAATAATAGATGTTAGATAGGATATAAATCTAAGTTGTATATGTAGACTAAGGTTTATTAAATAGATCTTAAGGAGAATATAGGTAGAACAATTAGTATCAATAGACCAGATAGGTAAAAATATAGAATTAATAGAGTAGAGATATAAAAATAAATATAACATAATAATATAGTTATAAAATCACGGACATATAGATATAATACATACTGGTTACAATATAGATATCATACAATAGATAGATCTACGTACAACATACGACACATAGGATAAATGATACACGTAAATAATATAGATATAATAGATAAAGTGATCTAGGTATAAAAATATCTATAATTAGATAATACTATAGTTTATAAATATAGAACAAGAGAATAATATATATAGGTCTATACCATATAGGACAAATGATATAATAGATATAGGTAAAATAAATATACTAGAATTTATAATAGATATGGTATAAACTATGACCTTATAGATATAATTCGATATAGGTATAAATAGTAACATACATATAATAGATATAGGTTATAACTAGACATATCGATATGTATTATCAGTATATATATATACAAAATAGTATAGAGGAAAATAGATAATACGATATAAGATATAAGTATAAAACAACATAGACATAATCATTATAGATATGGTATAAAAATAGACAACAATAGATAAGGTTATAAATAATAATAGATTATAACATATTTAAGGTATAATAATATAGACCTAATAGGTTATCATAGATATGAGGTTAAGATCGCCAATGATATAAATGTGCTATTGGTATAAATAAGATTAGATAATATGATATATTTATAATAATATAATATATATAGATTATACATACATAGGAGTTAAA